>NC_141993.1:76164269-76364269 GCF_049901715.1 Pseudonaja textilis
TATGTAAATGATATAGCAAATAATAAAGCCAAATAAATTAAAGGTAAGAAGAGGGAAAGAACATTGTTGTTTATACCAATATAATTCACTACATCTCCCCACAGCTTTCTAATCTGGTGAATGTTCCTTGTTTCACCGTGTCTGCCTCATATATTCAGTTTTATTCTCTAAATAGTATACCTTTTTTTGAAGATCTCAAGGAGGAAGAAGAGGAGAAAGGATAAAAGAAAGAAAAAAATTAATAGCTCAAGTACTTTTCAGTGCTATATGCCCTGCATTCTCATTTAGGGCCTTTTTCTTGAAATACAACCTCCAAACGGTCTTGTATTTTGATTTGATTTGCCAGAATTTGTATGTAAGTGCACGTGCGTAGAAACATACACACATACATTTGCACACTGAGAAGCAACTTCTTTTAAGTATGGAAACTACCCTTGATTTGTAGATATATAGCAACAAATGCAGGCTTAAAATATAGAGTTGTGTTTTTTTTAAACAATCTTCCTCTGTTGCATAAGGGAAAAGGTTGAGTTTGATCAGTTAAAAAAAAACAGGAAACTGCTTATCTAAATCTTTTATCTTTGCTGAGATGGAAAAAATTCAAGGCTTCTGTGTTTTTGTTTTTGTTTTTCTTTAATAGCTCATGAAAATGATTTAAAGTATTGTTTCCACTTCTTCAAAATAAATATTGTTACATCAATATAAAAAACTAGACAATAACAAAGTTGTCAGCAGCTTCTCACAAATGAAGGATGGGGAACTCATAGCTTCTTCTCCTTTCAGCACTCAGATTAGGCAACCAGGCATGTGGGAGCATAACTTCTTAACTCGCAGGACCAAAGGATGTGGTGAGAAGCCTTCTGGTTAGAGGAACCGACCCTGGACCTGGATTTAAGACACTTAAAGCATGTTCCAAGCCATTTTGAAACTACCAAGATGACTGCTTGAAATAATGTGAGTCCTGGTATGCAGAAAATAGGAAGAGAACACCACTGGCCAATCTGTCAGGTACAAAGGATTGGGACCATACATCAGAGCAAAGCAATAGACGCAATCTACATAGACTGCTGTAAAGCTTTGATTCAGTGGTACACGACAAACTACTCCTAAAACTAAAATCTTACAGTATTTCTGGACACCTGCATAACTAGATAGAAGCATTCCCGTCAAACAGACAATAAATGGTCACAATTGGGAGTGTCCTATCAAATTCTGTACCTGTCAATGGTGGTGTCCCCCAAGGCAGTGTTTTAGGACCAACTCTTTTCATACTCTACATAAATGACCTCTGTGATCATATTAAGAGCAACTGCGTTCTCTTCGCTGATGATGTAAAGCTGTTCAATACCACAGACAATACTGCTACCCTTCAGAAAGACCTTGTCTATGTTTCAGAATGGTCAAACAAATGGCAACTTCAAATCTCAACAAATAAATGCTCTGTGCTACATATTGGCAAAAAAAAATTCAGAAAATAAAATACAGGTTGAATAGTCAAGACCTTGTTGATGATCCAAACTCTGTCAAGGATCTTGGAGTACTCATGTCTAATGACCTAAGCGCTAGAGCCCACTGTAACTACATAGCCAAAAAGGTGTCAAGAGTTGTTAACCTAATCTTACGTAGCTTTTTCTCTGGTAATATTACACTACTAACTAAGCATACAAAACATTTGCTAGACCAATACTAGAATACAGCTCATCAGTATGGAACCCACATTACATATCTGATATTAACACAGTTGAGAAAGTCCAGAAATATTTCACAAGAAGAGTTCTCCACTCCTCTACTTGTTGCAGAATACCTTATGCCTCCAGACTCGAAATTCTACACCTAGAAAACCTACAACTACGCTGCCTTTGGTCCGATCTAAGTATAGTATATAAAATCATACATTGCATGCAGTGTCCTACCTGTCAATGAATACTTCAGCTTCAACCATAACAACACAAGAGCAAACAATAGATACAAACTCAAGGTTAATCACACCAAACTTGACTGCAGAAAATATGACTTCAGCAACAGAGTGGTCAATGTCTGGAATACTCTACCTGACTCTATGGTTTCTTCCCCAAACCCCAAAAACTTTAACCTCAGACTGTCTATTATTGACCTCACCCCCTTCCTAAGAGGCCTGTTGGGGGAAGGCATAAGCGCACCAATCGTGCCTACTGTCCTTGTCCTATTGTTTATTTTATTTTGTTTTATTTTATTTTTTTATATGTATCCATGTATTCATAACTATGTTTTTACTTATACCTATTATCTTGTAAGCAATTGACAAAAATAAATAAATAAATAAAATAAAAAGTTGCAGCATAGAAGATTTATTTAACCCTACACACAAGAATCCAGTCAACGCTAAATTGATGCTAGAATCAATAGAATTCAAGGGATGGCTGGACCTGGATCATTTGTGCTATGAAGATTCTAAACTGATAATTTATTTAACTCCACCTTCCAGTTCTTCCTTTTCTTCTCCTACACGATCAATGCTCTTCCTTTTAAGGATCAATAGAAGAGTGCAAAAGACATTACTTCCCCATGTCTCATCCCCTATCATTACATATTCTTAAAGAACGAAACCCCATTTGAACTGTTCTCCCTGTGCAAAAAGCTGTAAGATATATTGATACATAATCCTGCACAATTTCCAGGAAAATTGTTTGCAATTGACTGATTATTTTTTAAAAAATCCCTAAATATTATGAGCTTTATGAAACTCCCTATCTAGTTTGGATCATTTTTCTTTAGAACTGTGAAAGTAGCATTGTAACATATCCTCAATATTGTAACTGTATCTTGATCCCAAATTCAAGCTATGGATTTAGTTTGTAGGTAATATGCCTTAGTATGCCTTCAATACTACCAATGCAGTATTCTCTTATCTTTGGTATTATCCTTAGCATCAGTGTCATGCCATATGGATACCAACATCTGCAGAGATCATTTAGCTAGAGCGTACTCCTTTATGGAAGTTACAAGTAACCTGTGTAGCTTTCAAAATGATGTCTATATATGTTAAGCAACTCTACATTTTTTTTTCAAATCAATGTCATTTCTGACTCCTTCCATAGTACATTTCCTTTCTTAGGAGAATATCTATTATCTAGAAATAGAAAATACATACAAACAACAGAAGAAAAGATAAAATGCTTCAGCAAGACAATGAAAGCAATCCTTCCTGGCCAAGATATTGCTGTCTACTAAACACTACTGAAAGGCTGACCAGGAAATATTGAGAGCTTTGTCAGAGTTACATTGGATCATGGTGGAAGCACAACAAAATATGCTACTAGAATCATCAAATTGGAACAGCCTTTGTTTATACTATAATTTCAAAAAAATTAGACGTAGGAGTATTGATGCACAGGTCAACAGTTTTACCTGTTTTAGTATCAGCCAGCCCAGATGAGAGAGATAGGACCAAATCCATCTGCATTTGGCAAATATGACAGAGAATCTTTTTATATATATAATTTTAAAATATTCTGAATATGTTGCTCATTATTTTCAATAACAATAATGCAAATTCTGAAAATAAATAAGCACAGGTCTAAAGCATATAATTTTCATAGTGCAATTAAATAACTGTATATGTGCCCAACAGGCTCAGGGACAACTATGTCTACATGATATACAATTTCCAAGCACTTTATTTCTCTTCTCAGCGTTTCCTTTTATTTCTGTTGTGCTTTGCACTAAATTGTCTTGTTATACGAGAGACATTATGTCACTTTTCTGTTTATTAGTTGTGTTGGCTCTAGGCCCTAACATTAATACTGGGCCACAATAGCCATTTCTGGCAAACAGCCCAGTGATTAAAATGATTGTACTGAATTGAAAAACTAAAGGGGGAATTTAATCAACCCATCTAAACATTACATTTATTAAGGAGCTGGGTAATTTGATATAATGAGGTAGCGGGGTTCACATTTTATCTTTCAGACTTTTGCCTCAAGATTATTGCACTTATTCTGCTATAAAGTTATGGAAATTATCAGACAACCTCTGAGCGTACTGGAAAATATCAAATGGCTGCACTGGATATGGAAAAATTCAAAACCAAGGATATTTCTATCTCCTCATTTTTCAGTAACTACTGGAAAAATATAATTTAGGGACTATAAATGGTTGATTGTTTTTTTAAAAAAAGGTTCTTCTGCTTTCAATTCTAGTAGGAGTTCTGATTTCCAAAAAAAAGAGAAAGTCAAAATCAGGTGGCTAAATGAATAAGGATATATTTAAAAAGTCCTGGAAATATTGTGCGCATGGTCAATAGATCATCACAGCAAAGGAAACAAGAAAGAAAAAGAATGATATTGTGTGTGTTATATCTAAGAATTGGAAATATGCTGCAAAACCACTACTTTGAAAATCCCATTGGGTATAGATAAATGCTTTTAATGGATAAAAATAATGATGTTCTCTTGTAATCACAACAGATTTCAAGAATTAGACTAGCAGTCGTGTTCATAGTTATTTAGCCATTTAGGTTTCTATTGCTATTGTAGTCAATATTTTACCAAACACTTTTTGATTCTATGTATTCAAATTCCATTTTGTCCATATAATCATAGATTGAGAGTGATTGGACTATGCCTACATATTCAATAAATGTGGATATGTAAATACTGTAGGCAAAGGGGTAGGCATTTTATAATGAAACATTTGAATTTTAATCATTTTATAATTTTAAAAGAAAATATGAATGCATAATAAATTTATGTCACATGTGTCAGATACAGCTATAAATTGCACAATTGGTATTTTTCTCTTATGTTGTACACATTGCAGGAAGATATTATACATGTCCAGATATGTTTTCCAACCATGTTTGATTTGGAAGTTCTCTTTTAGCCATTGCTGAGATGGATTATATATGTATTTTACTTATGAAAACATTAGTTATTTGCCGCAATGTAAATGTACCACTCAGAGTTATTTTCAGTTTATTTGTTTATGTTTTACCCACATCCTACAGTTCAATAAAGAATTTCACTTTTGGTACCTTAGTCCAAGTCTTGATGTAAATGATGATGAATATCATCCAATGAAGAGGAATTCTACTTTTTTCTTTCAGAAAACAGGAAAAGTATCCTTAAGAAGATGTCTATTAATATCTGGGTTAAGTGTACATTCTACTTTAGAGAGCCAACTTTGTGAAATACTTAAGGCACTAGTCTAGAAGCTGGAAACCATTGGTTCTTGTCCTGCCTGTGGCACAAAACCAGATAGATGACTTTGGACTTGTTCTTTTCTCTCTAGAAAGGAGGCAATTGTGAATTACTTCTAAAAAAAAAACTGCAAGGACTTTCCAAGCAGTCTTGGTGTACAAGAATAGTACACCATTGAATGAAAGTGGAGAAAACTGCTTTAAGATGACATCTTTCTATCTGAAGGTGTCCTTTATTTGGCACTTTTCTTTTTATAGTGTTTGGTGACAAATTACCCATAAATTGCATATACTGATCTAATCTGTTCTGACTAAATAGATTCCATGTGCATATATGGAGAATTGTTAACAGTGGTTCTCTAGCATTCCTCAGTCTTGCACACATGCAAAACTATTCTAAGTGAGTGAGATGAGATGATAGAGTCATGTAGTGATAGAGGTTTTCTTCCCTTATAGTTTCCAGTCTATCTTTCAAACAACTATCCAGAAGAGTCATAACATCAAATGATTGATCATTATATGGCAACCTTTCACAGTACTCCTAAGGCCCTGTTTTGCTCTCTATGGACTCTGAGACCAACAGAACCTATAAATTTGAAGAATAGGTACAAGTTGTTGCATTGAACATCCTGCTGTGAAAAATGTCCCATAAATACTGATGAAATTACTAATGAAAATAGTTTCCAAATCTATCCAAGATCTGCTCTCTTGACCCTTCTTCAGGGGTGGGATTCTACCGGTTCTGTCCAGCTCTGTAGAACTGGTAGCTCTGAAGAGCAGCAGACACAGAACCGGTTCTGTGTCTGCTGCTGGTTTGGCCCACCTGGGTTACCTGTCCTTTATTTCCTGCTTTTTCAACCTTAGCTGCTTTGAACAGCACAGCTGAGGTTGAAAAAGCACGAAAAAAGTGCTTTTTAAAATGCTGTGCACCTGTGTGCAGCGCTGCTCAGCTGTCTGGGTAGCTCAGCAGTTTGTTAATTGCACATGTGTTCAGAGCATGTCAGGCGCACATGAGCATGAAGCACGCATGCATGTGCAACACATAGCCGCGGAACCGGTAGTTACACTGATCGGATCCCACCCCTGCCCTTCTTGTTTACAATCAGGGCAACCCATCAGAAAGTGCTCAATTGTGAATCATGTCCATTTCAAACAGGTTTGCATACATGAAGCTATAAGTAGCTCTAGCTAAAGGTCTCACTCACCTGAAATGCCCATTGGTCAGGATAACCAAAGAAGATAAACCAATGTGGAAAAAAAGTTCACAAGCTCATTAAAGCAAAGACCATCAATTATACATTCACTTTTCATCGTCAGTTCCTATTTCATAAGAAAGATTTGCTGAAGAGTTTTGTATTTTATTCCCTCCTCCAAATGACATTACAGTAACTGAGCAAACTTTTCATTCTTGTCAGCACATGCAGAAATTCATCACTGGACTAACAAAAACCTTAGTTCCTATTATCAGAATTGCAAGAATTCAAGCGTTTGGAAGGGAAATGGAGGTCCACTGACCTGGAGCCCACTCACTTGGGTCAGTGCATGCTGGGAGGGGAAATAAGCTACAGAGCAGATAATTTTCAGCTTGAATGGTTTTACTTTCTCTACCAGGCCTCACAAAAACAAACTGACAAAACAAGGGACACAAAATTAATGACCCATGCCTTCTGTCAATTGACTCTTAACAACAGTGGCTAGTTCACCTTAAACATTTTCCCTCCTCTTCCCCTTACAACAAATCCTTGGCTGAGTAGTGATCAGCATAAGATTTGGACTTGTTATGAACATTCTATATACGGTAAATAAGATTTGCCTTTTATTCTGCTCTAATGCTGACAAATGCACAAAGCAAAGAGTTTTAAGATGAATTTCTTGGCATGCAGAAATTGCATGCCAAGACATCTTCTTATCAAAGAGTTTGACTCAAATGATTTTTTTATAGTTTAATATCTATTAAGACAACCTAATTGGGATTTCACCCATTAAAGCATTCAACATTCAAGCATAAACACTGAAGGTACTCCTGAAAAGCAAGTGTTAATAAAATTAAAGTTTCATTCAGCAGCAAGCATGATGAAGTCTGGTCACAGCTTTTAGTTTCCAAAAATCCTCATTTTGCTAACCCTGGCTATGTGAAAAGGGTGGACCAGATACATTTCAGCGGGTGCCATTGCTCTCAAGCTATGAAACAATTCCTTTTGAGAGTTGCGTTTGTTTTCCTTTCTCAAATATGGTGAGTTGTTGTATACCGAATTAAATAAAGATAAATGTGCAAAAATAATAGTTCCCTTCCCATCAACTACCCAGAACAAAGTCTGACTGTAGAATTTCTGCAAGTTAATTCTGATATGGAAAAAGGTAAATTAGAAGATATGAAGTCAAAGCATTTATAGTACCAAATGTGACTCACAATATGAATTCTACCCAGTTCCTGAGCTGGCATTATAGTTTGATATAATGAAGAAACAAATTCATCAAAGGGAGCAAATTAGGTTGAAGACCCCTTTTTTTGATCCACCATTGAATCAGCATTCTTCGCCTGTAAGGAGCGCAAAGAATAGCATAATGTCCTGTTGGTATCCTATTTTCTGATCCATTTTGTCTCAATGGCATATTGTGAGGAAGCGGCATGATGCTTGTCTACACAGGTAGCAAGTATCAATCCCCACAACTCCGGGTTTTTTGGGGAATCATCAGTGGAATTGATGAGTGGGACTGGCCCGTCCCAGTTGCTCCAGAGGAAGAGGCCTACTTTGGATCCCATCTGCCAAAGAACCTTAGTTTGCAGGCTTTATTTAACCTTTTCCGATTTTTAATCATTTTGTATTATAATTTTATCATGCTATAAGCTGTCTAGAGTTGCTGCAACAGTGAGGTCAGGTTCATACCTATTCGCTAGAACTGGTTGTTAACATTCTAAGCAGTTTGGAGAACCGGTTGTTAGAAGAAATTACTGACCTAATCCTGTAAGGAAGGTAGAAAGGAAACATTCTGATGTTGCTTACAGAAACTGCCTCTCCATTAACTCTTATTACATTCTTGGCAGGACTAGACTTCCTGTCTCTGGAACTTCTCTGGAACTTCTCCTCCTTTGCTAGTACTTTGCTTGTGTGGAGTGACCATTCCAAGTTGCAATAGCTCTGAAAAAAGTGACTTATGACCGTTTTTCACACTTACGACTGTTGCAGCATCCCCACACTCATGAGAGGCCAGATGAGGAGATGCATGCCTCGTGTGAGTGATGTTGAGTTGACCACGCCCAGCCAGTTACATGACCATCAATTCATGCCCACCAACTAAGCCACCAGTTGTTAAAAAATTTGAATCCCACCCCTGGTAGGCAGCCTATACATTAAATAAATAAATAAATAAATTTCTCAGGGCCTCCTCAGACTGACACCTAAAAGACAATTGGCCTACCAGAAAATAAGTGGTTTTATTCAACAGAGGATCAGGAGAAAATGTGCATAAAGAACACACAGTGGGAATTGCAGATTGCTGACACCCAAATGCTTTTTATTCAGCCTAGCAATTGCTTTATATTTATTTGTTTATTTATCTATCTATCAATCAACCAATCAATCAATCGATCAAACAATCACCAAATCAATTTTTTTTAATTGCCCAGGTTACCACACAGTAACTCTGGTGTCTCAAGCATTTCTTAGTTCCCTGACCTGACATCACACTTTAAACTAAGATGCAAGGAATAAAAAAATATATGCCCCAGTATTACAGTATGTCATAGGAAAAGCTTTGAAATAGCAAATATTCTGAATTCTATGATGTTGTTTCTGCCAGAGTAATAAAACAGCATCCTCCAGTTACAATCCGAAATGCTTCTATCCATGAAAAGGTGGATCACGTAATGGGTCATGTGACAGCTCTGTATGTATTTTCTAATATTTATTTTAAAAGTAATTGGCTTATCATTTCATGAAGCCAACTCTTTCTTGACCAGCATAGGAGTTGCTGCTTCTTTCAGACAACCTCCTAGTCTGTTTTTGTATGATTTGGCTTTATCATCTCTGTTATACAATTATTCATTTGTGCTGTGTAATTGAAAAATAAAAAAGTATTTAGCTAAAAAAACAACAGCACTGTGATCATATTGAAGACTATCCCAAAATGGGATGCATTACAATGATACTAAAATTCTAAACCTAGTATAATGTTGCTAGGTCTTTTAATCAACCCAAACCAGAATAAATAATGGGTAAAATTACAAAGCTGCAGGCTATGTCACTGCAAATTTCCTGGCCTTTTCTATGTAACTGTGACTGGTCTATTTACTGAAAGCCATATATATTGTATAATGTTCACTGAAAACTCATGAAATGAATGCAATACGATAACCACTAGGGTGCTACCATGACGTCAAGAATGCTACAGTTTTTTTATCCAATTCAAACAGGAATAAAAATGGCTGTAATAGTTCTGCCCTCTAAACAAGTACCTTGTCTGTTCAAGTAAACTTGAAATTCAAGGTTAAAGCTAAGGCATTCAGCAATAAAAATAATGGAAGGAAATAAACAGCATTACACTTCTACAGGACCGGAATCTTCGATCAAAACAGCTTTCAGAAAATGGGTTATGTGCTACTTTAGATTTGCTAAAATCTTAATGTTTCATTTGTAGCCTTTAGGGATGACCTTTCCCCCCCCCTCTGACCTCTTTACAGATGTTGCTCTGGATGGCTTGGTTGACATACATGATTTTTAATCCAGTGGTTGGAGTTAGTAAAAAGCAGACTTCTCAAACTTGATAGCTTTGCCTGCGGGAAGTGGATGCGAAGACTGCAATGAACAAAATTTCCTAAATATTATGAGCACCATCATTTTTTCCTGAAAGAAAATATATCCACTCTGGCTACTGCAAAAGGAAATTTGCAAATGTATTAATTATTTTTTTAAAAAAACTTAGCATTTTACAAAGGAAAAAAGATGTTGCATCAAAACCATAGATATAGAATATTTCATCTTCCCCTAAGAAAAACCAAGACCTTTGAAATTTTCCAGGAATTCTGAGAAAGGGCTGATAAACCCACTGGTTCAATTGTTTAGTAGCAATTACCGTGTATGTATATGCTAGTTGTCTTTGGTGGTTGTAGCAGAAAAAGCTATGTAACCAAACTGCACTAGAACTATGGTAATATCTTGTTCTATAGCAATGTCAGATGCACTGGCATTTCATATTCAAAACAGTGTCACATTTCTAAGGCGTTCAAGAATGGCTTAGGTGAAAGCATTTACATGGGCACTTTTTTAAAAAAAGAGTTCCTAGGGAATATTTAAGAAGGGCCAATTAGGCCATTTTTCTTTAATTACATGCTGAAGGCACCATTCTTCCAGGCCTGTTTTACTGAGCAACTAAACACTCTAATCTAATGAAATAAAAATGCCATTTGTAATATTTTTTTAAAAAATAGCAATGCTAGATCATATACCTTTTACTTATAGCTCTTTTCCAGATCCACGGTATCTCTGCCTCATTTCATTTTCTAAAACGTACCCCCTTGTCCTAGACTGGAAATCAGATACAGTTTTTGCCTTCTGATCCTCAGATTACAACAGACACTGCTTACTGCAATTTAATCTTTCAAACATGTCTGAGTAGTGAAACTCTGTCTGCTTGCTCCTGCCAAAATATTCATTTGTCAGGGACTGGCAATATGTGACAGTTGAGTGCAGAAGAGCCAACCTCAAGAGACTGTGACAGCTTTGAGATGGTTTCTCCTTTTTTTTTTATACTCAGTTTACATTTTGATAATCTCTTAACTTATTTTGTTCTGCAGTTCCACACTGTGGGCCAAGTAAACCTGGCAAAATATTGAAAGCCAGGGCCAGGAGCCAGAGGTGACTCCATTTAACAAAAATATGTCATCCCATAACAGCAGTCAAGGAGAACCTTAAGGTTAAATCAAATAGCATTGTTTGCAAAAGAAAAAGTAAAGCAAAGATGGACTCAGAAAATGTGCTGAATTTCAGTCTCAGAAGTAGCTATAACATCTCTTGTAATGTAGAAGGTTCTGGGGTAGGCCAAACATTTACACTCTGCATCATTCATGCTTTTAAAAATCATGCCATGAGAGGCAACTACTATCTATATTGGTATTTAGCTATATGATATATAACATTTATCTTCTGAGATCTTCTTCCAGCATGTCCAATACTTATGTTCTGTATGTTTAGATTTAATTCCAAAGCATTTTTAAATATTAGACCAAATCTAAAATCAGGCTAAATCCAAGGATTTCTAAGTTTTCATTTACTTTCTAAGAAACAAACTTTGATACTAACAGACTCTGGTTCTCTTTGTTACAGAGAATGCCATTGTTCTTGGTGAAATATGCAAATGCTAGATTTCATTGCTGGATATTTGGCTAATATAATGGCATAAAAATTCAAATCATTATAAGGTTCTATATGCTTTCTCAGCTTCAAAGTGATGCCTGGTTGAATAAAACATATGCTAAAACTCACAGCCATTTCCTTTCTGTAAGCAAACATTTAGGTGTCTGCCCCAAAGATGTTAATTCCAGAATTCACATTTGAGTGACATGTGAGCCATGTTTAGGACATATTGTGTAAGACGTGGCTGTTTGGAGAAGTATATAAGGGAAGAAAAGTGGAAGAAGGAAAGAGAAGGGAACAAACAGAAGCAAGATTACATACCATAGATACATTGTTGGAAGTGCTCAAGGACAAGAATGGGGACTGATCATCATGGGGGAAATCTATCTTAGTGTAGTCACTAATAGTTGACGTTGATTAAATGCCTCATAATCAGAAGAGCTTTGTTATGTTTTGGGGATTGTACAGCTGCTGAATTAAACATTTAAGAACTATAAGGTTTATTACAAAGCATTAGTGAATGATCGTCTTTCTTCTAAAAACTATAGCAGACCTCAAGATAAACTTGTTTGTAATGTTTTTAGCCCATATAATTTAAATGTCCAACCTGCATCAGATTACTATCACATCAAAATAATTATCTTTGTAGTAAGCAAACAACAATCCCAAAATCAAAGGAACAGCGTAGACTACTTTATAGCTGACTCAGAAAATAAACATAAAAACTTTTATATTAGTTAATTAAAGCTAACAGCAACAACAAAACAATAAAAACTTAAATTATTATATATTAGCTACAGATTGACATGTTCTTTGGTAAAAGTGTTATAAAGGAGATGGTGGTTCCATTCTGTCCTAAAGCCAAAATCATACCAAGAACAAACCTTGAACATGGCTTAGAGTAGCAGTCCCCAACCTTTTGGACAACATGGACCAGTTCCGCGGAGGGAATTTTTTCCACAGAGGGCATGGTTTCATGTTCTACGTTTGCATGGATGGGGCTTTATTCAATTGTGCACATGGCTTGCATGCCCACAGAGAGGGCTCTGCATGCCACCTGTGGCATGTGTGCCATAGGTTCACCATAGGCACCATCACGGGACTAGGCTGAAAGTGATGAATGCACTGAAATCAAATGTTTGATATCAGTTTAAACCACCCTATACTTTTAGTTAAGTCTTATAACATGGGACCTGAAGATATGATATGAGGGCTGCCAAACTCCCGGCCTGGGGGCCAGATGCACCTTATGCTGGCCACGCCCAGTTTAGTGAAGGGGGAAAAAGTCCCAATCCATCATGTGATGCTGCTGTGACAACATGAGTTTGACACCTCTGTATTATATCATACAAGAGATAAACATTTGAAACTGAAAGCTTCTGCTAGGTGCACACAACACCACAATCTCTGACTTTATTAACAATGGTTTGTGGATTAGAGCATAGTCAATTGTCTTTATATATCCCATTAAACCAGAGATGTTATTCAGCAGGTTCTTACCAATTCTGGAGAATTGGTAACTGAACTTTTGAGTAGTTTGGAAAACTGCAAATACCACCTCTGGCTGGCCCCACCCCATCTATTCTCTGACTCCCAAGTCCCAGCTGATTAGCTGGGTCTGCTTTTCTTGCCCTGCACAGGACAGCAGAGCTGGAAAGCAGGTTAGTGGGGTGGGAAAGGAGATTTTACAGTATCCTTCCTTTGCCCCACCCACCAAGCCATGCCACACCCACCAAGCTATACCTACAAAACCAGTAGTAAAAATGTTTGAATCCCACCACTGCATTAAACTTCAAACTATGGTTTCAACAACTGCATAACTTGTAGTTGTACAATTTATAATCCAATATACCGGTTCACATAGCAGACTACAGTTTGGCATGATGAATGAAACCGTCATATATCAGCCTTTCTCAACTAGGTGCCTTCCCAGTGTTAATGGATGTGAAATCCTCTGGTTTTGAAAGGTTTTCTTGCAAATCTTCAGGAACTGCTCAGAATTTCCAGAAAGCTGTAGTGGGTTTAGAGTCAGAGATGTCCACTGAATCATTGAAACAGGCTAGCAAAAATACATTAAAATAATAAAATATGGGCCTCCATTTGATGTGAAAGGAATGTCATGGGGCCCTACTGCTGAATAAAGAGCAGAAGAATTGTTATCCGTTCAGTATAATCTGAATTGATTTTATGTGAAACATATTTTAATATGTAATGAACACAGAGAACAATATGCATGAATAAATAATAATACAACCTGAAGTATTCAATATATATTTATTTTCTATAAAAATATTGGTGTATATATTGTAAGATATAACTAATGGATCCCTGGAGATAGGTTACTTCATGCTTCCGTGCAATTGGAACATTTTTGTGACTGCTACTTGAGGTGGAAAACAGAAATGGATTTAAAAAGGAAAACGTAATCCTCCTTTTGTGAAAATTTCTGGTCATTTTAGTGGTTGCTTCTCCAAATGTTCACTCCACAAAAAACATTGCTTTGGAGGAAGAAGGTGGAGCCTCCTTGCTGACAGACCATAGATCGCAACTCTTTGCGGCTATGGTCGGTGCTCTTTTGTTGGAGAGCCCCGATCATTACGATTAGGGGCTGAAGCTGCCTTGGAGGGGCGGCGGAATAACAGGAAGCCACAAGCCAGGTTGAGGGGAGCCGCATCTTCCCCCCTGGGCTTGGTCTTTTTCCCCCTGAACACGACTTCAGGGGTGGTTTAAAATGGCCACCCTGAAGAGGAGGACTCAGCTGGATTAAAATTTGTGCAGGAGGGAAGAAAGAGGGGGATAACATCTGAACCGGGACAACTGGGCAATACAACTAAACAAAAGTACCCCGGGATTAAGGTAACATGGAATTTTTAAGAAAAGAAAAGAAAAGTGATCAGCGAAATTACAAAGGGACAGGAAAAAAAAAAGAAAATATTTTCGACAGCTAAGTGGGGCTTCGAACTGGGAAAGGAAGAACCTGGAACTAAAGATTTAATTAAATTGGACTAAAATATTTTGGGAATAAACAGGCATAAAATAAAGCTGGACTTAAGTTTACAAATTGGAGACGGGACTGTGCTGGAATATTGAGGTTCGAAAAACCCTAAATAAAAAAATAGGGGGAAAAGGTGAAGACTTTGTATAATAGAGAGTGCCACCTTTTGTCAAAAACTTGAGCTCAAGCAAAAGGGAAAGCATCCTGTTTCTGAATGAACTTGTGTGGATATAACATTAAGAAATATTGAAACAAAGTAAGAATCTTAGAAAGTGAAAGCAGAACCAGAATAAAGAAAAAAGCAATCCCACTGACTGTGGGATTGATTGATGTTTTTGGTATAGACCCTCGGCTGGAATAACTGAGAACTTTAGAAAATTGAAAGAAGAAAGAAGGAAAGTAAAAGTGGGTTTTTTGTGGACTTTAACAATCATAAAATATAAGAGTGTGTCATGATGATATCTCTTCGGGAATTAAAAATGGAATTTAAAAATATGAGAGAATTACTACAGGAAAGAGGCGAATCACTTTGCTCTGTGTTAGAAAAAATGGAAATAGCGATTGAAGAACACGAAGAAAGAGCTTCAGAGGAGGAGGAGTCAACTCAAGGAGAAGACATTTTAAATAGACAATTAACACAAAGAACACTACAAAGAAGTGGGGAAAGAAGGAAGGTTAAAAAGTTGAGATTTAAGAAGGCAACCAAAAGGGGGAATTACCTGTGAAGTCGGGAAAGGCAGAAAGACCCAGCAGAAAAGGGGAAAGGAAGATATTAAGAAAGAGAGGGATATAAATTGGAATGAGAAAAGATATGGAGAAAAGTGGGAGGGAGGGAGAAGCAGTAAGAAACAGGTACATGAAATAAAGAAATATGGAAATAGTAAAATTTTTGAAAAGAAATTGTTTTTTTCAGAGATAATGGTTGATGAATTAAAAAGGGTGACAAGGGGTAATAAGAATATTTCTGCAATTAAAAATATTTAGAAAATAGGGTAATATAGATACTGATAATTCTTATTAAAAATCAAGGGGGAGAAATATGCTGTGGAATCCAAGTGAAAAGATGTAATGATTATTATTGTAACTTCTTAAACTTCTTAACTTCTTAAAAATAATGGTTTATTGGGAATTAAGATGAGGGAATACAGGTATATTTTAATCATTGTTTATCTTTATTTTTAAAATAAATATTAAAGGATTATATTTAAAATAATTGAAATGAAACAAAAATATGCTTCGATTGAGATTAACGAAAGAGGCTAGAATTAATGGGTTTGTTTTTCTCCTTACTGAAAATTTGGAATGGAAAAGGTAATAATAGAATTAAGTATGCATATATCAGTGTATAATTGCTGTCATATTTGTATGTTAAGGTGATGACCCGGAAACATATTGTCCACTAAAAAGAGATTTTTGTTTTTAATGTGAAAAACTGAATAAAGTTTGTTTTTTTAAAAAAAACACATTGCTTTGAAGCTTGTCAATGACAGGAATCATTAAATTCAATCCAAACATAGAAAGAAAAAGACATTTCACTGGAAATTTGAGAGCCCACAAGATGCTAAATTCTATGTCATAGAACAATATGAATTATTGAATTCCATATGCTTTTTCCTTTGGAAATTAAGGACCATCATGCAAATGTAAAAAAGAGCAAGAAATAGAAAGCACATAACCCAAAAAATGAGACAAAGTACAACTAAATCTAGCTTATATCCATACCATTGAATTTATTTTTCTGTCTTTGCAAACTATTCTTATTTCCATCATGTCTCTATGCTATTTCATCTGCAGATAGTAACCAAATTATGACCACAATTGGGATCAGAATTTCCAGTTGTTAAGTATGTTGTGCCTGATTTTATGACCTGTTTTGCCATGATCATTAAGTGAGTCACCACAGAATTATGAATTGGCTTGTCACAAGCCAGTTGGGAAGGTTGCAAATGGCAGTCACATGATCTTGGGATTCTGGTTGCCAATTATTCAATTTCTGATCACATGATTGTGGAGATGCTACAACGGTCATAAATATGAGGACCAGTTGTGAGTCACTTTTTTCAATGCCACTGTAACTTTGAACAGTGGCTAAATGAATGGTTGTATCTTGAGGATTACATGCATTTTTGTTCATTAAGCTTCTTTTTTAGTATTTTAGTATTTATTTGATTTATCAATCGCTTACAAGATACAGGTATAAGAATAAACATAGTTTTGAATACATGAGAAAAATACTTATAAGAAAAATAAAAAGAAACAATAGGACAAGGACGGTAGGCACGATTGATGTGCTTATGCACGCCCCCTACAGGCCTCTTAGGAAAGGGGTGAGGTCAATAGTAGAAAGTCTAAGGTTAAAGTTTTTGGGGTATGGGGAAGAAACCATAGAGTCAGGTAGAGTATTCCAGACATTGACCACTCTGTTGCTGAAGTCGTATTTTTTGCAGTCAAGTTTGGTGCAGTTAACCTTGAGTTTGTATCTATTGTTTGCTCTTGTGTTGTTATGGTTGAAGCTGAAGTATTCATTGACAGGTAGGACATTGCAATGTATGATTTTATATACTATACTTAGATCATCCTGAAGGCGGTGTAGTTGTAGGTTTTCTAGGTGTAGAATTTGAATCTGGAGGCATAAGGTATTCTGCAACGAGTAGAGATATGGAGAACTCTTCTTGTGAAATATTTCTGGACTTTCTCAACTGTGTTAATATCAGATACGTAATGTGGGTTCCAGACTGATGAGCTGTATTTGAGTATTGGTCTAGCAAATGTTTGTATGTTCTAGTTAGTAGTGTAATATTACCAGAGAAAAAGCTATGTAGGATTAGGTTAACAACTCTTAACACCTTTTTGGCTATGTAGTTACAGTGGGCTCTAGCACTTGGCAGAGTTTGGATCATCAACAAGGTCTTGACTATTCAACCTGTATTTTATTTTCTGATTTTTTTTGCCAATATGTAAGACAGAGCACTTATTTGTTGAGATTTGAAGTTGCCATTTGATTGACCATTCTGATACATAGTCAAAGTCTTTTTGAAGGGTAGCAATATTGTCTGTGGTGTTGAATAGCTTTACATCATCAGCGAAGAGAACGCAGTTGCTCTTGATATGATCACAGAGGTCATTTATATAGAGTGTGAAGAGAGTTGGTCCTAAAACACTGCCTTGGGGGACACCACTGTTGACAGGTACAGAATTTGATAGGACGCTCCCAATTTTGACCATTTGTTGTCTGTTTGACAGAAATGCTTCTATCCAGTTATGCAGGTGTCCAGAAATACCGTAAGATTTTAGTTTTAGGAGTAGTTTGTCGTGTACCACTGAATCAAAGGCTTTACAGAAGTCCATGTAGATTGCATCTGTTGCTTTGCCCTGATTGAGTTCTGTAGTCCATATGTTTTTGCAGTGTAAGAGTTGCAGATTACATGATAGTTTTTTCCTGAAACCAAATTGTTTATTAGAGAGTAGGTTTCTTGCTTCTAAGTGGAAGATGATGGATTGGTTAATAACTGATTCCATGACTTTACAGGTGATGCAGAATAAGGAGACTGATCTGTAATTTTCAACTAGGCTGGGGTCTCCCTTTTTGAAGATGGGGATGACCGTGGCTTGTGACCATAGTTTTGGCAAGGAAACATTTTTCAAAGATTATGCTTAGAGGTTCAGCTATGGCAGTGGATAGCTCTTTTAAGAAGTAGGCACATATTCCATCCAGTCCAATAGATAGAGATGGTTTTAGATTGTGTCGTGCTTTTTCAACATTGTCTTTTGTAAAATCAATATGTATTAGATCATTGTAATTGTCTGTGGTTCGACTAGGAAGTACTGGGATTGATCCATTCCTATTTACAAATACTGAGCCAAAGAATGTGTTAAAGAGGTTTGCTTTGAATGGTGTTGTCATTGCAGTCTTTGCCATTAGGTCCTTTCATGGGTGGGATGGACCTTGAGTCTTTTAGTTTGTTGTTGATAAAATTGTAGCAATCATGGGTGGAATTTGTGCAAAGAAGGTTTTCCTCTTGTTTAATGTGATAATTAGTGCATTCAGTTATTATCTGGTGGCAGATTTTTGTATCGGCTTTTGAAGTTGGCAACGTGACCAGATTTGTTTTTTCGCCAAAGTGATCTCTTTTTGTACTGAAGCTTCCTCATTGTTTTGGGTAATCTGTTTTTCTTGGTTTTGGGAGTTGTTATTGGTACATATAGTTTGATGGCTCTTTTGATTTCTAGTAAAAATATGTTGTAATGGTCTTCTACAGTATTGCATTCAGAGAATAGAAATTGCCAATCAAGGGATGAGAGATCATTGATTATAAGATCATAGTTGCCTTTTTTGAAGTTATAATTGGGGTTTTTGTTGCTGTGATGATTTTTGTGTGGACGTATGTTGAGACAAAAGTTAATCATGTTGTGGTCACTGTTGGAAAAGAGTTCTTTAGTTTGTATTCCATAAATTGAATTCAAACTATTGCAGAAGATGAGATCGAGGCAGTTGTTAAGTCTAGTATTGTTGGTTAGTAGTTGTTCCAGTCCCAGATTTGTTACAGCCTTGTAGAAGGTTGCATGTATGGGTTCAGTTGTACATTCGTTTAGGATCCAGTTAATATGAGGTAGATTGAAGTCACCAAGAAAGATAAAAGTGTGTGGGCAGGATGTTGCTCATGTTAGTAGTGTATTTAGTTTGTTTACATGTTCGATGTCATAATCAGGGGCTCTGTAACATAGTAAGAACCAAAATGTGATATTTAAGGTCAGTTTACAGATAATAGTCTCAGGAAGGGCAAGCTCTTGGGTAACTTGGATGTTTTTTAGATGTAAGGACTTTTTATAGAAGATAGCAACACCACCTCCTCTATGGATTTCACAATCAGATTGGTAAACATGATAGTCTCTTACTGAGGTAATGGAGTCAGGGAGAGATGCATTGAGCCATGTTTCACAGACAAATATAACGTTGAATTTAGCCGTATTCAGTAAGAGGAGAAATTCAGATATTTTATTTACAAGGCTTCTTGCATTGAGTAGCTTACATTTAAGGCCAGTTGTAGTTTGAATTGAGGTAGTTGGGGGTGTACATGCCTAGCCTTGGGTGATGGTGGATTGGTTGAAGTAGGGTTGGATGCTGAGTTACGAGTTGTGTGACTTTTTTTTGATACAGTCTGCACAGTAATCAATGTACAGGACCTTCTCTCCATTGTCTAGATGATTTTTGAGTTCTGTGCGTACTATACTGGAGTGGGCACATTGCTGTAAGGTTAGGTCAGGACAAGATCGGAGGTTTTTATGGTTAGTGTTGTTTTTGGTGAGTGAATTTCTTACTCCTGTCTTTTAAAAAAAACCTCTCTATTTTATCCAACTATAGTTTTCTGGATCCTCGCCTTTCTCTGAAGTCATTCACGATTTCTCCAACTGTTTGCTTTACAATGAGATCCTCATTCATTCTCTGTATAGCCAAATCGAGCCTAAAAATTTCATGTCAGCGTTCCAGCAAACATCCATTTCAACCAATAACTCTAAGACAGACATCTCTCAAAAGTTCCTTTTATTTGGATAGTAACCGGCACAACTGTAGAATCCCAAATCTGAAAGTTCCGGGCTTCCTTGCAATAAGTAAAAACTACAAATCCATCCCCTACACCCATTACCATATCACATGGCCCAATCACCATCCATCCCAAAGTAAGATTTCCTTTCACTATGTGCAACACGACCTGACCTTGAATCAGAAAAAGAATTTTATTATGTTTAACGAGATATATTCCAATGAATTACCCCCTCCCACATCAGATCTCAATACAGCTTCCAAAACTGACATTTCTTATTGTATTGGGTCACTTCCAGGGGTGAGATTCTACTGGTTCAGGTGAATCGGTAGTTCCGATGAGCATTTGGTCCCTCCCACCTGCCCTGCTCTTTCCGGTGCTTTATTTCATTTTTTAGAGCACAGCTGATTCACGCGGTAGAGCAGTTTGCTGCACCGGAGCTGTTTATTCACAGGGGCTGCAGTAGAAGGTAAGTATTAGAGCTGAAAATGGGCTTTTTTAAGTGCTGTGCGCGTGCACTCACCGAACTGGTTTTTACACTAACTGAATCACACCACTGGTCCCTTCTTTTTGTATTCATTCTTGACTTTATTAAATGAAGTTCTTAGGTAAATCCATTCCAACCATATTCAATTTACTTTTATCTTTCTCCTAACATATTCACTTTCCCATTTTCTCATAACATGCATATTCTTACATTGAGCCTTTTTTTTTGCTTCTTTTGATAATCATTCATTCCTTAAAATGGATCGCATACTATCCACTTCCTTTCAATCACAATTTGCACTCTTAACATTTTCCATTGAGTTTCCCATCTTTACTAAGCACTCTACAGAGCACCACAAACTCATTTACTTGTTAATAGTTTTCATTAATCAGCTAATTATCCATTAACATTTAATTTTGTCCTCCTCAACCACCATGCAATCTAGCCTTACTTGCAAATCATTCAGGTTCTCAGGTTCACAGAAATATTCCCCTCTTTAATTAATATATCTAAAGTCAACACAAGTATGTCATAGACTTATGTTCATAAATATATTGAACAATGCAGGAGTCATATCTTTCTCATACTTCCTGCTATTTTCAAGCCCACTTTACTTCCATCATTCAATGTCTTTATCACATTCAACAACCAATCAATTCCATATTTACACATACCCATTCCAAAAGGTAAATTAATCACTTTATCATATGCTTCCTCTAAAACAGCAAAATTTACAATTAATGTTCTTCACCACATTCACACATATTTCAATTACCTGCCAAAAAAACCCAAGTATCTATTGTACAAATTCCTGCTTAACATAAAACTACATTCACTTCCCAAACCTCTCATAGCCTTTCAATCACAATTCTGTCAAATAGTTTCCCAGGCACCCAATAGCTTCAGCATTCATTTCTTGGTAAGTGAGAGCAATAAAAGGATTCTTCCAATTGTTAGGCATATATGCGGTCTTTACAATATGAGACAAGTTGTACAGCTACTCCAGAAGCAAACCACATTCATGTTTTAACATTTCTCCTGTTACAAAGCTTACACCTGCAGGCTTACCACTTCAACATTCTCACAGCATTTCCTCATTTTTTTCTTAGATACTCTTTGACATATCACTATCAGTTCTATACAAATTTCTAAAATACCTCTTCCAGCATTCTCTTACCTCAGTTTCTTCCCACATCATATAATCTCTTCACAGCATTCACTCAGCTGAATGCTTATTGTTTTAGACCTTTTCATTCACTACTCTGCAATTTTTCTCTTTTAATTTTAACCATTTCCTGACTACTTTTGTTAGCATTGTATTTTCATTTCTACACAGGTGATAACGTGTGTTTGTATACCACTAGAATTCTCATTGTCGTGATCTGAACAGTGTGAAATAGTGCATCATGTGGCTACAATGTTTGCACCAAGGTATCTCAAATGGACTAATTTACAGAATATGTCGAAAATGCAAGAATCATGACTCACAAGGGAATAAAATTTGGAGAAGTTATTCTGCTTCAGTGCTGCTGCTGCTGCTGCAATCCATGTGATCTTCATTTTCAATGTTCTGTGACAGTTTTCCAGTCAGTCTCTCAATCCCTTATTCTCCATCCCTTGCTTACATGCCTTCAGGGAGGGGAAGGGGAAGGGGAAGGGAACTTCTGATGCTTCCTGTCCATTTTCAATAGAAACTCAGTAGGAAAGCCTGAAGGAAGTTCCACTGCTTTTTACCCAACTCTGTTGGGCAAAATTCTGTTGCTCATTTTAGATAAGAAAATATCTCTGAAATAGTGATCAACAGAGCATGGGTTGTCCATGTTCATTTTAATTTTTCTGCAATCATTTCCTTACATGTGTTTTTTCTCATCCACAGCCTGTTTCATTTTGTCATTGTACTAAAAGCATCCTTTCCATTACTGGAACTTAATACATCTCTGCAGCATTATATGATATAGTTCTTTTTATTTTTCTGGAAACAGATTTCACACCCTACTGAAAAGCATATGTATATCTACTCGATGAAAAATGTCTACTTGCAAGTTACACTTATTAGAATTAATATCTTCAACATAGTGCATATTAAAATTGCATTCTAATACTATGGTCAACTATCATGTTCCTGGCTTAATAAATATATGCCTTCCTGTATCCTCCAATACTAAAACTGCAACACTATCTTCCATTTACCTTTTTTGCTGATATTTTCCATACACAAAATATTTTCTATGATATTAGATAAGTGATATAAGAATAAAATATCATTTCTTGGCCTAACATATTTTCATTCTGAGAGGGCATTAATTATTAGGCAAAAAAGACAAGATAATGAATTGGCCATGATCAATTTTGATGGTAGAATTTGGGTCAGGGAAATGTCTGCACCTAATTAGTCTGCACCTAATTGTATTTTTATGTGGAGGGACAGATGGATTCCACAAAAAGTCTTCATGAATTCTAATCTAGATTGTTCATGTACTAAACTTAACCATGTAGGTTTTTTTAAAGAAATACCTCAAACTTTTACCAAAAATTAAAGCTGCATGGAATAAATGTTTGGGTGATAGAGCATAATTATGTTGTACAAAATTAAATGATGGTGTTTTTTTTCTTTAATAATGAATTTCTATTATTGTTTCTCAGGTAGGTTACAGGACCTACTGATCATCAGCTGATCTCAAAAAGCCAGGAAATACCAGGTATGATGGCTTGGCTGGGAAGTGGGAAATAACATACCAGAAAGAAGTTCTGCGAAGCTGCCAAGGAGACTCCATGATATCTTGCAGATTTGCTATACTGCCAAGAACTGCAGGCCCCAGGAAGCTAAGCTTGACTTGAGGGCATCTTTATTTATTTTACCATTAAAATAAAACAAAGGAATAGCATGGGTATACCTGCTGTGATAGTGTCCTCATTGGCGACATGGCTAATTTATTATAGATCACCTTGAGTTGAATTTTCCAGAAAGGTACAGTAAAAAAAAAACACACAAAGATTGAAGCGTATAAATAATTATAAACTTGCAGAGAAGGGAAAAGACAGGAGGAAATCAATCCAGCCAAATTTTTTAAGAGTTATAAAACACGTCTATTAATGTGATATTTCTCCACTTCAAAATATAAGAAATGTCTCTTAACATAGTATTTTCCACTTTTGGACATTCTTCAATGCATCCTATTTGAACTGTTGTCACCTACTGTTTTTAAGTTACTTGTTTGTCCCATCTGAACAAGTCATAGGAATCAACTAAGGAAAGTCAGGTAAAGATGTCTGTAGAGATTCTCTATGAAGACGTTTCGCTTCTCATCCAAGTAGCTTCTTCAGCTCTGACAGGAATGGAAGGATTATATTCCTTGCAGACACCTGGTCATTTGCATCCTTTTAGAGAGTTGTTGGAGGTTTATCTATGTCCTCAGGGCAGACTACAGGAACTAGCACTACTCAGGTAACCCTGAGGAATCAGATAAACTTCCAAGTGCTTCAATGACCCTCTAAAAGGATGCAACTGACCAGCTGTCTGTAAGGGATATAAATCCTTCCATTCCCCACCATCCAGTCAGAGCTGAAGAAGCTTGTAGGTTTAGAAGCAAATTGTCTTAAAAAACAAAAACCAAGAAAATCCAGTTGCCTCCTGAAAAAGCACCTTAGGTAAAGATGGCTGCAGTAAAACAGATAGTCCTTGACTTATGACCACAATTGGGACCAGAATTATTAAGCAAGGTGATTGCTAAGTGAGTCACACTGAATTTTATGACCTCTTGCCATGTTTGTACAGTTGTTAGGTGAATTGTTGTCATAAAGGGAATCCAGCTTCCCCCATTGGCTTTGTTTGTCGGTTGGGCAGATTGCAAATGGTAATTACAAGATCCCGGGATGCTCAACTGTCATAAAAAAAATGCCTGTTGTCACGTATCCAAATTTGATCATTTTACCGTGGGGATGCTGTGAGTCATAAGGGCAATGACCAGTTGTAACTCACCTTTTTCAGTGCCACTGTAAATTTGAATGGTAATAAAAGGAATGGTTGTTAGTTAAGGACTCCCTGTATTCATTCTTCAGAGTAAAATAACTCTGATCAGGGGTAGGATGCAAATTTTTTAACTACCGTTTCTGTGGGCATGGCTAGGTGGGCATGGCTAGGTGGGTGTGGCCAGGTAGTCATGTGACTGGGTGGGGGTGGTTTGGTGTTGTTTTTTGCCTACTGAGCTTCAGGGAAGCTTCCTGGGCGAAGCAGTAACAGCGAGGGGAGATCAGCTGTGCTGCACAATTTAGATTAGCTAGAAAACAAGAAATTGCATGATTTCCTGCTTGCTAGCTAATCTAAATTGCGTGGCACAGCTGATCTTCGGAAAACAGCTGATTGGTGGGGGAGGAAAAAGGAAATACCTTGATCTTTGGAGCAAACCGTTTTTCCCCCAGCTGATCTTCGAAGCTACCAGTTCGCCCGAACCAGGCCGAACTGATACTGATGGGGTGATGACAAATGAGTTCTGATTACTATCCTAACTTTGGTTTACTAAACAAATTATATCACTAAATTTGTTGCTATATTCCTGGCTGCTACCACTATTCTTTCCCAGGCTCCTGAAATCATTAATAGCAATAGTACTTAAATACCTCTTTATAGTACTTTACAGCCCTCTCTAAGTGGTTTACAGAGTCAGCATATTGCCCCTAACAATCTGGGTCCTCATTTTACCAATCTTGGAAGGACGAAAGGCTGAGTCAACCTTGAGCCTGGTGAGATTCCAACTGCCAAATTGCAGGCAACTGGCGGCAGCAGAAGTAGCTTGCAGTACTGCACTCTAACCACTACGCCACAGAGGCTCTATAATGGTCAAATCAAATTGATTCTGGCTAGAACAACCTTTCAGGAATTTATCCAGCCCACTTTTCCCACATGCCCAAATTGTTCCCTTGATTTGCATAAAGGTTTCAACTTAAACTATTTTGTTCTATCATTTCTTTTATATAAGTAGAACTACTCAGTGGTGGTTCTCAACCCTCTGGGGGCCCATAATGTCATCACAGGCAGTCCGTGAAGGTTTGAAGAAATGTTATGATTTAAATCTCTAGTTAAGTTAAGGCTTGGTGGTTTGTGGCCATGGACACAAAAAGCATTTAAAGAGGATGCATGGGAAGAAAAGGTTGAGTACCACTAACTACTGTGCATCATGCAGTGAATGATTTAGCTTGGGTTGCCCATCTTGAAAAAGAATAAATGAAAATAAAAACCCAAATGAATTTCCATTTCAGCTAGCTTTTCTTGAAATGATAGATTTTCCAAATGCCTGCTTTGGGGCCTAGTTATCTTTCTTTAAAAAATGCTGTACATGTTCTTAACTTTTGCTTCCTGGTAAACCAACTTGGGCATTCAAAATTACTATAAAAATGTATATAGTACATTTCATCACATTATAATTTGTTGTTGTCTTTACTGTACCTGAAAAGCAAGTCCTAGAGAAACAGCTATGACAAGAGAAACCCCTCTTCACTCCTTCCATGCTTACATTAATAGAAATTATTTCACTGTATTGTTATTTTTTTGTTGTTGTTGCTAGCCTGAAAGAACAAACCAGCAGACAACTTAAACAGGATCAATCAAAACAATACAATATCTGATGAGTGTATAGTTGCAGTTGTTATCCACATTCTTGTTAGTAAATTGTTATTCCTAATC
This sequence comes from Pseudonaja textilis, assembly GCF_049901715.1. Classification (NCBI taxonomy): domain Eukaryota; kingdom Metazoa; phylum Chordata; class Lepidosauria; order Squamata; family Elapidae; genus Pseudonaja; species Pseudonaja textilis. The sequence continues at coordinate 76,190,504 of NC_141993.1, forward strand.
CCAAAGTTAACGTACATTTTTTTAGTAATCACACTACAAGACTAGTAACTCTATTGACATAGATCTTTGGCACTCATACATGGAATTCCCATGTTTATTTCTCTCTGTGTAAGAGAGAGGTCAAGAAAGAGAAAAATTGATTTTGGCAAGTAATATTTAGTTCTGTGGTGTAATTTCTCTATCTTACATCATCACTATTCGTGTTAGGAGACTAAATTTTGCATGGACATATTTCTTCAAGATGCTAATTTTTCATAGTGCCCCTCACATGGATATTTTAATTACAAAAATATCCATGTGAGAAATAGAAGTGTGCAGATTTATATGACTTTGCCTTCCATTGACATTGTATGAATTGCCTTTTTAAAAAGTATCCACTGCATCAAGTTGTTAGGAGTGGAAGGCTGTGGTTGGAATTCCAATAACCCTACTTGTCTATGACTGTTACTAATGCAAACTACATCAGGTAACAATTTCCTGAATGCCATACTAGCACTTTTTTTCTTTCCTGCTGTAATTAAAAATTTTAAAGGACTGTTTTTAGAGTTCCCAAATGTATGCATGCCAAAAAGTTTGATTGTTTTGCCTTTGAAAGCAAGAGTAGTTTTAACAGAGGGTCATCATTTTGGGGACTTTTGATTGCACTCCTATTTGTTCAAGTTTGTTTAATCAACATTCATTTTGATAGATACATAAATCCACTGGAAAAAAGGCACTGGTGGAATAGCTGCACTCTTATAAGTCTTCCCCTGAATGTAACTTTGAGAATGCTAAAAAAACCACTACAGGTAGTCCTCAACTTATGACCATAATTGAGCCCAAAATTTCTGTCTCTAAATGAGACATTTGTTAAGTGAGTTTATGATCTTTCTTGCCACAATTGTTAGGTGAATCATTGCAGTTGTTCAGTTAGTAACATGGTTGTTAAGCGAATCTGGCTTCTCCATTGACTTTGCTTATCAGGAGGTCGTAAAAGGGAAACGTGAGACAGTTGCCAAGCATCTGAATTTTGATCACGTATCCATGGGGATGCTGCAAAGGTTGTACATGTGAAAAACAGTCATAAGTAATTTTTTCAGTGCTGTTGTAACTTTGAATGGTCACTCAATGAACTATTGTAAGTGGAGGCCTACCTACACAACAGGGGGGTTTTTTTTGCATACAGGCCACCTTTCAGCTCTGGCAAAAACTCATACAAGAAGTTTCAGATTCTCATTTTTAAAAGAATACAGACCCAAATTAACCTGACTGGAGCTGGAAATCACAGGAGCTTTTTCCTACCAATCTACCTAATAGTCTAGTATCCAATGTTGAGTAAGGTTTTCAATACTGCTCTGATTTAATGCTTTGACTTTAGCACTACTGTGGACATATATGAAAATCTTCCTTTTGTACAATGTACCTTTCTATGTCACTGGAGTAATACACATAGTGAGCAATTGTCCACACTTGCATAATCAACAAGTTTCCATTTTCCTTCTGTCCAAACCTTGTCTCGGCCCAACTTAACCCTACATCGGTCTAACCACTCTATGTATCTGATGAGTTGTGATAGACCCCAGAAAGACTTAAGCCTTTTAATAAAATGTGTTAGGCAATAAAGATGCCACCCACACTCCTGATTTTTCTCACAATAGACTAACAGGACCTTTCTCCTACAATATCATTCCATCCTTGATGGGTTTATTTGTTTGTTTCTTTGTTTGTTTGTTTAATGAGCATATCAGGCAGGGCAGTCAAATTTTACAATCTATCTGATCAACCTCCAGAAATTTTTAGTACAACAGTCACATTTTATATCCCAGCATCACAGCAACTGATGAAACTTAACTTGCTTGTGTAAATGTCAAAGACAGTCAATATCAACAAAATCTTGAAGCTATAGATAGGATAAGAAGATGTTTTTGTACAAACAGGTATTTCAGGAAATATGTATGTTGAATCTTCTATGTTTTGTCTAGATCTCTTTCATAATCTAATGGAATAAAATAAACATACTAAACAACCTAGCAAAATATCTAAGGGTTAGCAAGTTATTGTTTCACCAAGGCAGAAAATCCTGCAGGAACTCACCCTGACAGCAACATTAGAACTAATCCTTTGTTGCCTATTACAAAATCACTCTGCCTCATGGCAGGAAGATTCAAGTCTGAATACCCTTCACAATGGCCACAATGCTGCTATAATGTTTATTGGCAAGAAATGTCCAGCACCCATACCAGATTATTTTTTTTAGCCTGTCGGCTATACCAGTTGTAAATTGAAGCTTTCATACATCTGAAAGGCAACAGAAAAAGCTGTATTAGGGAAAGAGTGATACAATTAATAACACTACTCAACAGAGGCCCTTATGTGTTCCAGCTCAACTGTGTACTGATTTTGCCATCCACAATAGGATATATTTAGCTTTGCAAAATACACAAGTAGATAATCACTTGCCAAGATGAAAATCAAAGTCACCTATGAATTCTGAGTGCACAGCCTTTGATATGCTTTGGATTTCCATTCTGCTGAAAAAGCTACTACTCTCTCTTTATAAAGAACTTATAAAGACAAACAGTCTTATTATCTCTATCCTTTCTTAATATTTAACTAATCTAAACACTTGGGAAAACCTTATCTGAATAGCTCCTTCTCCAAATGCATTAACTTTGTCTTCCTTGGACTTTTAAGATATCTCTCCTGACTAATACACCTGAAAAAGCTGTTTGGCTATCCTTCTTAAAGTGGCAACACAAATATTCAGAGGACATTCTTTACTGGGTCTTTCCTATTAGCTGTCCAGTTATATTATCTTTTTGTACTTTCCTTAATGAGAAAATAAATAAAAGTTGTGACATAGGCCTCAGTGCTTTTCTTCCTGAAAGGAATGTAAACACACACACACACACACACATACACCATTTGCAAGCACATATATAAGAGAGATCGAGTCAATAATCAAACTAATTTCAGGTCAATAGATTCCACCAACAGAAAGTTTGCTTCTAAAAGATTAAAGCTCACTAATGGAGCTTACCTTTGCTCCACAGATTTATGTATAATCAAAGGTACTTCGAGGAAAAAGGCATAATCTTAGAACGTTGCCTATGAAGCAAATGTCAATAACGGACATACATCCTCCCTGGTTACTAAGCAGCCATGTTTTCTATCACATTATTCAATGTACTTTACTGATTAATCGGTATTTTAAAAACATTTATTAGGATTCTTAAATCGATCCAGCTTAATTCTTTAAAAACAATCCAATTGGCTGCTTCAACTTTCAGGCAATTACTGAAGACTCTACTTATTATAACTGCTGAATGAATTAGTAAAATAAATCATTATATAGTGGATTGGGCCTAGAATGGAGGGAGGCAATGATGATCTGTCTCCAGGAAAATTGCAGTTTAAACTTAATAAAAGAAAGTATAAATAATATGTGAACGTAACCACAAGTTTTGGAATCAATTTTTAAAATTAAGTTTTGAAAAATCATATGGAAAAGATAAGTATTTTTCTATTTTTAATTCAAAAATTTTCCTACCTCTGAACATGTTCTGAGAAAATGCATTTTTAATCAAAGTTTAGTTTTTGGTAAAAAGACAAGACATCTATACATAGTTTCATATATGTTATCCACACCTTGAAAGCATGCAAGACTTACAGTCTTTCTTGCTGATAAAAAAAGTACTTTCCACTAGGTTGCCTGTTTTATACTTTCTCAATACAAATTTAAATTGTAAATTCAGAACTCACCAAACAAAGGCACTGTGTGTCTCAACTAAGAATGGCAATCCAAACATGAGCTGGATTTATTCTTTTCAAAAATGAGGAAAGCAATTGTTTTCCTGCAGACTTTCAAAAACTCATAGGTAAACTGAGAATGATTATTTAAATCTCTGCAGCCAACTCTACATTTCAAGGTTATAATTGGAATGTAAATTATATGCCAGCTACTCTTTTGGTAAACCTACTCACCCCTCTCTGGGTTTTTTGCTTACTTGTTGTCTTGCCTGACAAGGAGTTCTGTAGAAATCAAAACTTTGTACATATTGTTAACTTTGATCCAATGAAATAAAGCGATTACTTTAATATAGATATTCAAGTTACTCACATCTTTTACACCAAATTCAATCATAACTTCAGAACAGCACAAAATTGCAAAAGGGACCATTGTGTACCTAAAGTAGGGTTGGGCTGAAATTGCATTGATTTAAGCAAAGACTGCACAATAAGCAAGATAAACGGTCATAAACCTGAGAGCAGCATAGCATAAACATAGACATTTGCAGAGGTCAGAAGTGGGGCAAATGTTGTCATATGTATTTGACACTAACTGGTATCAGCTGACCCAAATAATAAAACTGTTCAAATTTGTGTCATTTACATCAATGTATAGTGACACACAATATTATGGCTTCCATTAAATGCCTATGCAACAAGAGGTTTCTGACTTGATGCCTTCACCTCTACAACTAACTGGCTTTCTTCACATTATGATGGCCTTGGCATTATGGCTTGCATGAGATACCTAAGTCAATGAGAAGAACCATCCAAAATGCAAGAAATATTTCCCTCAACAAGATATCATGCTTATTTGAAAGGAATCCTGAATCAAGTTGTTCTCGCATCCCAAAGGAAATCTGGAAGAAAGAACAACAGGATTATGAACCTCAACAGGGTTCATTACTCACATACTGTAAAATCGTGTTTCTTTCAGGCATTTTACCATAACATGAAAATCAGAAAAATGAACCATTTCTACTTTGACAATAAATATAGAAGCTATGCTAATTTAACAGTGTCAACCAACTATCAAATCATACCTAGCACAAAAAACTTTTACACCAGAGGTGGTATTCAGCAGGTTCTGACCAGTTCTGGAGAACCAGTAGCAGAAATTTTGAGTAGTTCAGAGAACCAGCCAATACCATCTCTGACTGGAGATTTTACAGTATCCTTCCCCTGCCACGCCCACAAAACAGGTAGTAAAAAAAATTCAATCCCACCAGTGCTTTACACATATATCTGAAGGCTATAAAATTTGAGCCTGGTGATGTCCTCTGGACCAACCTTTCTCAACCAGGGTTCTGTACAAACCAAGAGTTATATGAGAAATCATGGTTTTTTTAAAAAAAAACACCTTATTTTCTGAATTTTGCATGATGCACAATTTTGAAGTGGTGGGAATTTATGCCATGACTCAGCTACTAGCCTGCCACTTGACTATTATAAATGTTATAAAACTTGGTTGTATCAGTTAGTAGTGACTGAAATTGTGAATGTTTGTATCTTTTTCAACTTTTTATTCAGAGATTCCCTGAGACGTGAAAATAATTCCAGGATATAAAGGTTGAGAAAGGCTGTTTTAGAGGAAAGCATTGAAAGGTCTGTAATTAAAATCCACTATCCAAAAACACCTCTTCTCTGTCAGACTTTGGATGTAGACCAAAATAGACCAAAATGTTCAACTAGAATATAGAATAAAGATTGGGATTTATCAGGACTTAATTAAGTCAGATATTTCTCATTTGATTTGATATAGTAAAACTTTATTTCAAAAGGCCCAATCATTTGATATGATTATTTGATATATACTTGCCAAACAAAAAGCACATTTAAAACTATGATTGAATAGAATTGTTTTAGGGCCAAACACTTATTTGGAAAGCAAAAATTACAAGGATTGATCCCCAATATTAACTTCAACCCTATTCTTTTGAACAGCTTTATTGTATTGTGTCATGCCACTTGAGAACAAGGCAAAAGTATGAACTATTATTACTACACCAAACATCTGGAAACTCGTGTGCATTAGAGATAATTCAATCAGGAAATGCAAGTGCCACTACAGTAAATCATTTCTTAATTGCAACATGCAATTAAACAATGGAAAAAAACCCTCAGTTTTCCCAGACAAGCATCTTCTGGGTTCAGTTGAATGAAGTCCTTTGACATACGCGTTGCTATCCATATCTCAGATATTTTTCCTCCATAACAGGTGACATAACAATTTTCAGTGATACAGATTATCTTAAACCAATAATTCCCAAGGATGTACTAGAGCACTCTAGTGTGCCATAAGAAAACAGTTTATCACAAGAAGTACGCCAATTAAAGGTTTTTTTTTAAGCTAAAGTATTTATTTGTGGAGAATCAAACCATGATTTTATACTCTTCATACTCTTCCTTATTAGTACAGAATTGCTAGATTTTGATTCATTCCAATCAACCATTTCAACCATTTCTGCTGTTTTTCCAGATTTGTCCATGCTTACAGTACAGGAATTAGCATTTCTGCATGATTCATTTATCTCCTATGTGTTAAGGGTAATCCTAGAATGTTGACTCACAATATTACGTATAAAAGAGAATCATTCATCTTAGAAACATATGACAATGTGTCTTTGTAAATGTGTGGGAAAACTGATTCCAATTTTAATTCCAAATGAAAAAAATGTTCCCCCTTCTAACTAGAAGGTAACTTCATATCTTGTTCCTATAGGCAAGTCTTGACTTTGAACATCCAACTTCCAAACAATGAATTTGTTAACTTATTAACTCCACAAGAAGAAGTGGAGTTTTATTCAAAGGAATATGCTTTGGTGAATACACTTCCATTGCATCTGATGAAGTGAGCTCACCAAAGTGGATATCTTTTAATAAAATGTGTTGGTCATAAAAAAAATGCTCTCAGCCAATTTTCTTCCTACAATGTTAAACTTAATTCCTTTCTTCAAAGGCAAGAGGAGTTTAAGGGAACAGCAAAATGTACTACTGTATGTTTAGGATTATTTGTTATCTGATGATAATGTTATCAGGTATGACTGAAAGAGGATAAATTGGTGAAGGACACCTTGGAACAATTTTTTTTGTCAATTGCTTACAAGGTGTAAGTATAAACATAGTTATAACGACATGGATAAATATAAGAAAACTAAAATAAAAAATAAAAAAAATAAAAGAAACAATAGGACAGGGACCTTAGGCACGTTGGTGCGCTTATGCACGCCCCCTACAGACTTCTTAGGAAAGGTGTGAGGTCAATAGTAGACAGTCTAAGTTTAAAGTTTTTGGGGTTTGGGGAAGAAACCACAGAGCCAGGTAGAGTATTCCAGACATTGACCACTCTTGCTGAGGTCGTATCTCCTGCAATCAGGTTTGGTGTGATTAACCTTGAGTTTGTATCTATTGTGTGCTCTTGTATTGTTATGGTTCAAACTGAAGTATTCATTGACAGGTAGGACATTGCAATATATAATTTTATATACTATACTTAGATCGTCCTGAAGGTGGCATAGTTGTAGGTTTTCTAGTTCTAGAATTTCAAGTCTGGTGGCATAAGGTATTCTGCAACGAGTAGAAGAGTGGAGAACTATTCTTGTGAAATATTTCTGGAATTTCTCAACTGTGTTAAAATCAGATACGTAATGTGGGTTCCAGACTGATGAGCTGTATTCGAGTATTGGTCTAGCAAATGTTTTATATGCTCTAGTTATAAGTCTAATATTACCAGAGAAAAAGCTACGTAAGATTAGGTTAACAACTCTTAATGCCTTTTTGGCTATGTAGTTACAGTGGGCTCTAGCACTTAGATCATTAGAGATGAGTACTCCAAGGTCCTTGACAGAGTTTGGATCATCAACAAGGTCTTGACTATTCAACCTGTATTTTATTTTCTGATTTTTTTTGCCAGTATGCATGACAGAGTATTTATTTGTTGAAATTTGAAGTTGCCATTTGATTGACCATTCTGATACATAGTCAAGGTCTTTCTGAAGGGTAGCAGTATAGTCTGTGGTGTTGAATAGCTTTACATCATCAACGAAGAGAACGCAGTTGCTCTTGATATGATCACAGAGGTCATTTATGTAGAGTATGAAAAGAGTTGATCCTAAAACACTGCCTTGGGGGACACCACTGTTGACAGGTACAGAATTTGATAGGATGCTCCCAATTTTGACCATTTGTTGTCTGTTTGACAGGAATGCTTCTATCCAGTTATGCAGGTGTCCAGAGATACCATAAGATTTTAGTTTTAGGAGTAGTTTGTTGTGTACCACTGAATCAAAGGCTTTACAGAAGTCTATGTAGATTGTGTCTATTGCTTTGCCCTGATCGAGTTGTGTAGTCCATATGTTTTTGCAATGTAAGAGTTACAGATTACAGTATAGTTTTTTTTCCTAAAACCAAATTGTTTCTTAGAGAGTAGGTTGTTTTTTTCTAAGTGGAGGATGATGGATTGGTTAATAATTGATTCCATGACTTTACAGGTGACACAGCATAAAGAGATTGGTCTGTAATTTTCAACTAGGCTGAAGATGGGGATGACCGTGGCTTGTGACCATAGTTTTGGCAAGGAGCTGGTCCTGAAAGTTTTTTCAAAGATTATGCTTAGAGGTTCGGCTATGGCAGGGGATAGCTTTTTAAAGAAGTAGGCACATATTCCGTCCAATAGATAGAGATGGTTTTAGATTGCACAGTACTTTTTCAACAATGTCTTCTGTAAAATCAATATGTATTAGATCATTGTAGTTGTCTGTGGTTCGACTAGGAAATACTGGTCATGATCGATTGCTGTATACAAATACTGAGCCAAAGAATGTGTTAAAGAAGTTGGTTTTAATAGTGTCATTGGTGCAGTCTTTACCATTAGGTCCTTTCAGGGGTGGGATGGACCTTGAGTCTCTTAGTTTGTTGTTTACAAAGTTGTAGAAAGTGTGGGTAGAATTGGTGCGTAGGTGCTCTTCTTGTTTAATGTGATGATTGGTGCATTCAGTTTTTATCTGGTGGCATAAACTTTGTATTGGCTTTTGAAGTTGGCAACGTGACCAGATTTGTTTTTCTGCCAAAGTGATTTCTTTTTGGATTGAAGCTTCCTTATTGTTTTGGGTAATTTGTTTTTTCTGGTTTTGGGAGTTGTTAATGGCACATATAGTTTGATGACTCTTTTGACTTCAAGTAAAAATATGTTGTAATGGTCTTCTACAGTATTGCATTCAGAGAATAGAAATTGCCAATCAAGGGATGAGAGATTGTTGTTTATAAGATCATAGTTGCCTTTTTTGAAGTTATAATTGGGGATTCCGCCGTTGTGATGATCTTGTGTCGATGTATTTTGAGACAAAAGTCAATCATGTTGTGGTCACTTTTGAAAAAGAGTTCTTTAATTTGTATTCCATAAATTGAATTCAAACTATTGCAGAAGATGAGATCGAGACAGTTGTTAAGTCTAGTATTGTTGGTTACTAGTTGTTCCAATCCCAGATTTGTTACAGCATTGTAGAAGGTTGCATGTATGGGTTCAGTTGTACATTCGTTTAGGATCCAGTTAATATGAGGTAGATTGAAGTCACTAAGAAAGATAACAATGTGTGGGCAGGATACTGCCCATGTTAGTAGTGTAGTTAGTAGTTAGCTTGTTTGCATGTTCGATGTCATAATCAGGGGCTCTGTAACATAGTAAGAACTGAAATGTGATATTTAAGGACAGTTCACAGACAATGGTCTCAGGAATAGCAAGCTCTTGGGTAACTTGGATGTTTTTTAGATGTAAGGACTTTTTATAGAAGATAGCAACACCTCCTCCTCTACGGATTTCACAATCTGATCAGTAAACATGATAGTCTCTTACTGAGGTAATGGAGTCAGGGAGAGATGCATTGAGCTATGTTTCACAGACAAATATAATGTCAAATTTAGCCGTATTTAGTAAGAGGAGAAATTCAGGTATTTTATTTACAAGGCTTCTTGCATTGAGTAGCTTGCATTTAAGGCCAGTTGTGGTTGGAATAGAGGTAGTTAGGGGCGTGCATGCCTAGTTTTGAGTGATGTTGGATTGGATTGATTGAGATAACCACAGGTCTCACAAGCTGAACCCAAGAAATCTTAATACTCATGCCCCTCTGAAAACAACCTTCTCTTGCCTTTTGCAATCCATGTCCTGGGTAGAATTAACATAAAGTGAAGTGAAGAGAAGCAAAGCAAAGCAAAGCAAAGCAAAGCAAAGCAAAGCAAAGCAAAGCAAAGCAAAGCAAAGCAAAGTATATATGCATATGCTTCCAGAATATATATATTATGTATGTATGTATATATGCATATGCTTCCAGAATACACACACACACACACACACACACACACACACACACACATATATGTATGGCATTCAGCTTTGTTCGGGTATTTTCCCACATCATTGTAGTTGTGCTTTTAAAGTTGTAGCAACGTTTTGGCAGAATCTCATCTGCCATCATCAGGCTTCTGTTGCTACAACTTTAAAGGCACAGCTGCAATGACGTGGGAAAGTACCCGAACAAAGCTGAATGCCATGCATGTGAGTACTCGCGAAAACTTAAGAAAACACACACACACACACACACACACACACATACACACACACACACACACACACATATATATATATATACATACATACATACATACATATATATTCTGGAAATATATAATACATATATGGTATTCATATATGTATGGTATTCAGCTTAAGAAAACTAATATATATACATATATATATATGTGTTGTGTGTATGTGTATGTATGTATATATATATATATATATATATATATATATATATATATATATATATATATATATATATATATATATTCTGGATATATATATACATATATATATACATACATACCTACATACATACATACATATTTACTTACATACTTTAGGGCGATGTTAATTCTACCCAGGGCATGGATTGCAGAAGGCAAGAGAAGGCTGTTTTCATATATATGAAATGGATGGAAAATAAAGTGGGGAGACAAGGAAAAAAACAGAATAAATATGTATGGATGGATGGATGGGTGGATGGATGGATGGATGGAAAGAAGGAAAGAGATGCCCATAGATACAAACATCTAAGCATACAATTCTATGGCAATATTGTGTCCAAGTATGCCTATTTAGCCTGATGAGTCTCCTTCGTTTACTGATTTAGATCACAGAGGTCTCTAAAAGGAGGGAGGAAGGATTAAAAGGAGGGAGGACTTAAATAAAATTCTGTTTTCTAACAGCCCTTAAAACAGGACTAGCCTTCTCTCCTTCTCTCTTTCTCTCTCTCTCTCCCCCCCACCAACTTATTTCTGAACTTCAGAAAGCTTAATAGCTCAGGATTCTTTATTCTCCCATTAGCCAAAGAAAGCAACAAGAAAGCAAAAAGGTACATTGTGTTATTTTTAGATATGATAGTCTTATCTGAACAGATTATGTTTGTCTTAGCCTGGGAACTTTCATTATAATGCATAGAAAATCAGCATGTTTGCCGACTGATACAAGGAGGAAGCAGGAGTCAGAAGCAAAGAGTTCCTAATATAGTGCTGATATTTTTCTTCAGTGGTATTTCCTTCAGTGTTTCCTTCAGTGGTATATTTCCTTGTGTGGAATTATACCAAATGCAATGGTCAAAGGAATTTTTCATAAATTGGGAAACTGCAAAATAGTAGGAATATGAGGAACTGAGCAATGCCTTTAAGAAGCCTCACAAGTGAACACAATATAGACTTCTGCCTTCACTTTGGACTCTTTTACATGACTAAGTCCATGACTTAGGACCACAATTGAGCTCAACATTTCTGTTGCTAAACAAGCGAGTTGTTAAGTAAATTGTGCCAGATTTTACAAGTTTTCTTGCCACCATAAAGTAAATGACTGGAGTTTAGTAACACGATTGTAAACTGAATGTGCTTCTTCATTGTCTTTGTCAGAAGGCCACAAAAAGTGATCACATGACCTCGGGAAATTGCAACCATCATATGAGTCAGTTGCCAAGGTTCCAAATTTTGATCATGTGACCTTGGGGATGCTGCTACAGTTGTAAGCGTGAAAAAAGTAAGACACTTTTTTTCAGTGCCATTGTAATTCAATCACTAAATGAACAATTGTAAGTCAAGGCTATCTGTATATCACTGCAAAAGAATTAAGTGACATGAATGATTTAAAACAAAATCATTCTTCACCTAGGCCCACGTTTTGCATTTGAACTGGTTACATTTTTTATTTTACAATAGATTTATTTATTTGAGCAGCTATCTGTCCTCCAGAATTGTTGTCTAGTCCAAATCTAGTTCCAAACTATATACAGTTGCAAACAAGCTTGTCCTTTATTAATCTCTCATTCACCATCAAAATAGTTTCAGGATATATTCTTCTGCCCTACTTCCAAAGTATGTGCTTTCCATTTTATGTTGTCCCAATATCCATTTGGAGCTAAAGTTCTTGCAAGCTAATCTCCTTCAATTGTCAATCGTCCTATGACATTTTGAAAAGTCTATCTTTTCATTTTCTACAATGGCTCAGAAACATACAGTTATAAAAGTACCACTCAATACCTCTTATGAAGAGGAGATATTGAACAGATATGACTTCCATAGACATTCAGCCAGTCTCTGAAAATACTACAATATAGTTCTGATTGAGAAAAATATAATAAGTAATACAAACACACCTTTAGCAAAATAAAATAAAATAAGTCCATTGCATTTTTTCCCATTCATTAAAATTATATTCATTTTCTACAGGGAAGAATAAAGCAATCTGACTTTATATATTTTACCTTCATGGAATCATAGTTGAGTGGTACTTTCATATCTGCATATATCACTCTTATCTGTGATATCATCCAATAAAATGAATTGTCTTTAGTTGTGTTTATAACTGTGTGTTTCTGAGCCACTGTAGCAAATGAAAAGAGGACCTCTTTAAAATGCCATAGGACAGTTGATAATTTTGGGTTGCTTAAGTGTAAGTCAATAAAAAGTATCTCTTTCAGGTTCCACATAAAATCTTCCAGAACTTGCAATATATTTCTGATCAAGCCATGAGATTTTTTCCTCTCTAATCTTAATTTATTTAGTTTATTGCTGCCCTATTCAGTGTAAATTATTCAACTAACCAAGGATATGGCTGATATTTCTTCTAATTCTACCCCTTTCTTCATAAAGGAACAAATAACTCATTTATAATCTCTAAATCGTTTGAAACAGCCCAACAGAGCAGGCATTTTGAGAGGCCCTTCAATTACAATATAACTTTGCCTCAGCAATTCCCCCTTCCTGAATTTCCCTGAGATTGCCTTTTGAAAGAACTAATAAAGAATTACAGGTATCCCACAGACACCAACACATCATGCCAAGCCTCATACCAATCACAGAGACTTGTGTTGTGATTCAAAAGAACAATAGAATAATGTGCATTTCCCAGAAACCACTTACTTGCATGCAGTTTATTGTTCAAGGAAAATACTAGAATTCTGAAACATGTTTTTTTAACATGCTAGCCTGATGTTCTTACAGTTATTTTTTTTTAGTAAAAAGCATATCAATGTAAAAAAAAACACATGAAATCCATGAAATAGATTATAACTGCACATTGTACAAAAGTCTGTACTTCAGATATAAAATTTTGAATAAACAGGATTTATGAAAGAAAAGGTAGCAGTATATATATATATGTGTGTGTGTGTGTGTGTGTGTGTGTGTTTGTGTATGTGTGTGTACATCTAGAATATATCTACAGTATATCATCTATATCACCTATGGTATATTGTAATATGTCTGTGTTATTTTATACATATACGTCATATACATATACCTATACCTATACATATTATCATGCCCTTTCTTGAAAAGTTCAGCAACTTTCTGCCAACAGGGAATATGATGATATTATCCATGAATGAGGTGGTCAGCGAGGGAAGGGATATTTTTGTTTGTCTTAATTGCTGATGGCTATAGGAAGATATATTTTGCTAAGTCCAGTGATCCATGAAATACTTTTCAGATCATCTTCTCATAGGCATTCTCATTTGAGAATTGTTTCACTACAAGGCCAACTGCTACAATTTAAAAAATCATATTTTGTACCAGTGTAACAAAGCACCACCTTATATCTTCAAAATGTTGGTGTCTTTCACACAAACCCAGTGGGGACAATAGCATTCCTATGCCCAGGGGATGGGCTGCTGGGAGTTTTCAGGGGTTCGGGAGAGTCCCTAACTAAGATTCTGTGCAGTTCAGAGAACCCCCAAATGCTACTCCTGGCTGATCCTGCCCACCCCACCCCATCTCATCCCTCCTAGAAGTCCCCACGCAGTCCATTTTGGATGCAGGTAAATACAGGGCCCGTGGAGACTCAGGGAGGGCAAAAAAACAGGCCTCCCGGGTGTTCAGGAAGGCCAGAAATGGGCCTGTTTCCAGTTTCCAGAATGCCTCAGAAGCCTGGTGCAGCCATTTTCACCCTCCCGGAAGCTCAAGAAAAGCCTCTGGAGCCCAGGGAGGGCAAAAACGCCTCCTCCCACTGTGGTACAGGAGGCCAAGTAGGCCATGTCCACCCAGCAACCAGGTAGAGAACCCGTTGCTAAAATTTTTGAAGCCCACCCCTGGGAATGCCCTGTGTAGTATAGTACTATGTTGCTCAGAGACCAAACAAATGCCTATATTGTTATGAGTTCCAGAGAATCCTTTAAAATCTCCTTGATAAACTCTGTCAAATAATCTTGACCAGCACACAGCTTCAGATTCTGTAATAACATTTAGATGCCATAATCTATAGCCCTTGATGGTAATAACCCTTGATGATAATCCCAATATCTATTCAATTTCCTTTTTAAATTTCCTTCCTTTGCTTGGTGGGCATTACTCCTTCTATCAGTTGCAAATTTCACCCTTTAAATCCATGCATCAGATTAAAGAGCTATAAATTTAGACTCAGATTTTAAAGCTATTGTTCCAGTGCTTCTGTGTAGGTTGTAGATGTCAAAATTCATGAAGCATGGAGAAAGAATTGTTCAATACATTTTTCCAGTTAAAAGCTTAAGTAGAAGCACATTTTCTTCAGACCTACTGACTGATTTCTTTGTGCATTAATATATATTTTTTAAAAGGTTTATTAAACTTAAGTAACAATTCTTTCTTTGCACCATTCATTTGGTATTCACTTTCATGAGATTCCAAACAAAATGTTACAAGAAAGGTTACATTTGTCTGTGCTTTCAGCTCTGTCAAGAAATATGGGATATGACCAATTCCCATAAACTTTTGAAAATATCATTGTTGCAAAATATTTGGACTGAAACAATTCTGTCTGGTACCAAATCAGAATATAAACAAAGTGATATGACTCAGAGTTTAAATTTGATGTTGTAAGTGTGAACAGAAGAAATAATTCAGCATGACACTTATTTTCTGCATCATTTCATGGCTTGGCTGAAACATATACTTAAAGGAAATGTTAAGAAATGGCTATGAACAATAACAGCATTAGAAATGATGATGATATCCAGGTATGAAAAAGATCTTTTACTTATTTATTTGGTATCCATACATGGACTAGCAATATATATTAATATTTTACTATGATGTTTTACTAAAATGATCTTTTACAAAAAATTACTAAAAAGATTCATGGCAGCATAGTATTATACATTCTTGCACCTAGGCCAAACTCTAGTTCAGAACAAAAAGGATTTTACTTTTGGAAATAGGACACAAACAATCATCAGTCAGTCTGGATCTAGATTCATTAGATATGGTTCTATATGTGAAAACTGGAATATGAATAAGTGAGATTCTATTTTCATAAATAAACAACAGCAACCTTTCAAGACTTGTTTCAGGTCCTTTTGTTAATTTGGAAGTCTGAGGTTCTCCCATTTGCAGTTGGCCATTAGACATGACGTCCATCTATTTGGGGAGAAGTCAGGAATGCTCTTTATACAAATCCCAGAGCTTCCTTTTCACTTAGGATAGGAGGATTCTGCTCCAGTGACGAGGAAAATTAAAGAATAGCAAGAGAAAGCAAAGAACAGTACACAAAAAGCTAAAAACAGAAAAGGACACAGACAGGAAATAAAAAGAGAACAAATAGCAATGTTTGGAGTCAAAACAAGCAAAGCAGTGATGGGATTCAAAAAATTTTTACCACCAGTTCTGTGGGCGTGGCTTGGTGGGCATGGCAGGGGAAGGATACTGTAAAATCTCCAGTCAGAGGTGGTATTTGCTGGTTCTCTGAACTACTCAAAATTTCCACTACCGGTTCTCAGAACTGGTCAGAACCTCCTGAATACCACCTCTGAAGCAAAGGAACTTTGAATCTGGGGTGCATTCTCTCTGTATCTGTTAGAAACTCTTTGAAGTAGCAGCACCTTATCTTGAGCTGACATTGTAGCAAGGCAAGCTCATGACAATATTTTATTATCTATCTATCTATCTTATCTCTATCTCTATCTCTATCTCTATCTCTCTATCATCTATCTCTCTGCCTTTCATCTACCTACCTATCATCTATCTATCCATCATCTATCTATCATCTATCTATCTTATCTCTATCTATTTATCATCTATCTCTGTCTTTCATCTACCTATCTATCATCTATCTGTCTATCTACCTAGCTACTTCTCTACCTACCTGCCTACGTACATATCTTATTTTATATGGCCTCCAAATTCACACACAGACATTTTGAAGGTGGCAAAGGAATAGGACCTCTTGTTTGCAAAGTTCTTAAAAGTAAATCTATGTTGGCAGACTTTTGAACATTATAGATACACCTGTGGAGTGTTATGCGCACACACCCAGGCACATTCCTAGATACATTCTGCTTTTTTAATCTGAATCACTGCCCAGTCTCACTATCAGGAGAGTCATAACTTGATGCAATTTCTATCGCTATTACTTCCTGTATTGCCATCATCCTGGTCAACCCAATACCTAACTTAGAACTTGAATCTGTAAAAATGTCTAGAAGCTGTAAGAATCTGGACAAGAGTTAGATGATAGCAAACGGAAATAGAAAACTCTAATGATTTTCTGCCATCCAGTGGTCACCTCAAGTTCTGTACCCCACATATGGTACCCTTCCTCAAGTGGTCACATACAAGTAAGTCCTTGACTTATGACCACAACTGGGATAAAATTTTCCATTGCTATGAGCCACGGTGGTGCAGTGGTTAGAATGCAGTACTGCAGGATACTTCTGCTGACTGTCAGCTGCCTGCAATTTGGTGGTTCGAATCATACCAGGCTCAAGGTTGACTCATCCTTCCATCCTTCCGAGGTGGGTAAAATGAGGACCCAGATAGTTGGGGGGAAATATGCTGACTCTGTAAACCACTTAGAGAGGGCTGTAAAGCACTGTAAAGTGGAATCTAAGTGCTGTTGCTAAGCAATGGAATCCAATTTTACAACCTTTTTTGCCATAGTTGTTAAGTGAATCACTGCTGTTGTTAAGTGATCACAGGTTGTTAGGGGAATAATGCTTTTTCCATTAACTTTGCTTGACTGAGATGGTTGCAAATAGTAATCACATAACCTCAGGACACTGCAACTATAGTAAATACATGCTGGTTGCCAAGCACCCAAATTTTGGTCATGTGGCTATGACGATACTGTGATGGTCGTAAGAGTGAGGACCAGTCATAAGTCACTTTTTTCTGTGCTGTTGTAACTTCAAATGAACATTTTCCTGTTTTGGATAGATGTATCCCAAACGCCTGTCATATTACGAAAACTGTCCTGGCAAAATCAGGATATCTGGTCACTTTATGCCAACATCAAAATTTATGGCATGAAACATGGCATTTGATTGCTGTGATCATCCATTACATTTCTGCTTCCTACAGCAATTACTGCTGCCATTTAATTTTATTAAAAACAAATGTATCTATGAAACTTGTGACAGTGCTTTAAAAGAATTTGTTGCATGCAGTTG
This sequence comes from Pseudonaja textilis, assembly GCF_049901715.1. Classification (NCBI taxonomy): domain Eukaryota; kingdom Metazoa; phylum Chordata; class Lepidosauria; order Squamata; family Elapidae; genus Pseudonaja; species Pseudonaja textilis. The sequence continues at coordinate 76,208,227 of NC_141993.1, forward strand.
AATGGCTTTAAAAAAACAAACAAAGAAGAAGAGCTCACATAACCACTGCTTCCGCACTTTGCCCTTCTTGCTAAAGCCTCACACATAATTACTTGATTTCCTGAATTCTTAATCATCAGCCATTAAGGAAACAAGATGTGTAGACATTGCGAGAAAACGTCTTATGCTGATTACTTTATTCCTTCCAAGAATGCAGCACAATATGCCTCACAACCTTTGCTTGGTAGGGAACATGATGGCAATTTCCCAAGCTTGATACAGCAGCTGGAGTCCTGTTTCCCGGTTTTGCAGAAGATAGAAAATATCACATTTCTCCTTTAGTCAACCCTTTCAATATCTTCGTCATGCTTCATTACTTTTACAAGTTGCCATTCTGCTCTTGGAATCTTAACAGGTAAAGGCCTCAAGCCAACATAAAAACCGAGTTGGCCCCAACGAGAGCACAAACCCTTCATGTCTTATCTACTTCATATCTTGGCATGTCTAACCACAAGGCCTACCTTACTGACGGGCCCTGCTGTCCTGAGGCTACAAATCTGTAATAAGATACACAACAAATAATAAACTTTCCCCTAACACACACACACTTACACATGCTCTGCACACACATTTTGCTGAAAATATATATGATGTGGTAATTAAACTGTTAACGTGATGGATGGTCTTATTTCGTATGTGAATTCAAAGTGACTTTTTAGATCATAACAACCTGGAATGACTTCATTCTAAAAATACAATGTCACATCTCATAAGAAAAACCAAGAAGAACCTGACAATATTTGGGAAATCAGACATTTCAACTTTCTTTTTAAACAAATATTTTTAGAGCATGCTCGCCCTCGTACAAGAAGTAGGCAAAATGAACATTAGCATTAGCTGTTGATTATTTTAATGAATAAGTATTATCCACACATAGGGAACATAATTAGAAATAAGAATAAAATAGGCAGGCTTGCTTCAATCAATGCAAAATACTTTACTTTCCAGAACAAGTATGAATACCCAACAGAGTATTTTTGTTTTAAATAATTTTCTCTGTCCATGACAGAATCTCCTATCATAAGCCCTGTGATGTATTATGAAAAGAGTTTCACTTGCAAATTTGTATGATCCCCTCCAAATCTTTTTTACAAAAATAATAAAAAAGGGCATATGAACACAGGATTTTTTAAACAGAAAAACAGGTCAATTTAACTTCATAGTGTCAATTTAATTCTCCACGGATAGAATTAAACTTTTATCTTACTACTATATTTCCAACAAAATATTTTTATCTAATTCACTACCAGGATTCCAGGATTCCACTTGTATTCCAACCATGGACTTATGGGTAGTTTCATCCCCAATATCCTATCTTTTCTGTTCATATTATAGGTAACAAAGGTACAGGAAACTCATCATTGAAGGATCTTCTCAGCTGAGACAATAAGAACTATTGGGTCTAAGCAGAGAAGAAAAGAAGGAAGAACGAAATAAGGAAACATCCGTCACAAATGTAATTCTAAGGACTACTAGCAACTAGACTGCCAATGATTTCTTGGCCCCAAAAATGCCACTGTATTGTCAAAAGCATATATAATAAGTTTTCGCAGGTACTTACATGTATGGTATTCAGCTTTGTTTGGGTATTTTCCCACGTCATTATAGTTGTGCTTTTAAAATAGCAACGTTTTGGCAGAATCTCATCTGCCATCATCAGGCTTCTGTATTGTGTTCGTCTGTGAGTCAGGCTTTTACAGTTGTTTCAGTTTTAAATTTGGGGCTAGCCTACTGCTGTGCCAGAATGGTTTTTTCTTAATCCTGATTGGTTGGGAGTCTTGGTCTGAGTTTATTGGTCTTGGAGTTTGCTGTGTTCTGCTTGATTGGTGTTTCTAATATCTTCTGTCTGTTTTGTGGCTTTTTGGGGGGGTCTCTTGATTGGCTGGCAACATTGTGTTCCTGTATTGGAGGCTTTTAGTGCGGCTTGGCTCCGAGTAAATGGACGGCTATCATTTATTAGGAAGCTAGGTTTCATCTGGATGCCTGGTTGGGGTGTGTTTGAGCTGGAGGTATCAGGGGGGATCTGTTTGTGCCCAGATGTTTGCCTGGCTTGTGGTGTGAAGAGTTTTTTGTTTGTGAGTGCAGGCTTCCAAACAATTGACAGTCTGGTGGAATCATCTCTTCTATTCATGCTTTCAGGCCTTTTTTCAATCTCTATGGCTTCTCTGATTCTGGGCTGGTTGGGCTGGGTTGTCCTGGTGTTTGCCTGTTGCTCTGTGTTGGCTGTGAGGGGGTCAGGGTGGGCTTTTTCACGCTTTGTGTTCTCCGGTGGGTTCTTATTTTTCGGTCTGTGTGGCGGGCTGCCCCGTGCTCTGCCTTGACAGGAGGGGCGTGGTTTTTTAGGTTTGGCTTGGTTACGTAGTTTTTAGGTTAAGTTTTTTATGGTATCGCTCTGTTCCCTGTTTTAGTTGTGCTTTAGTGTGCATTCGTCTCTCTGCCATCCAGGACCGAGCGTGATGGCGTGGTTTTTTGTTGTTTTTCATAAAAAAGCACAATCAAATGAGACTAATATTTTGCAATTTTGTAAATTCAATGGTTTTTTTTTATCAGAGGTCAAACAATGACCAAATAATATCTTGTTCTATATTCTTATTTATGATGGACAATTTTAAGGCTTCTGCTTTCCCTCTGTGTTTTTTTTTTCCCATTTCAAGCTGGACTTCTGTACAGTTTTTTTTATAAAGCAAAACAAGTGGCCATTCTAATGAAATGTTTGGGACAAAATTTAAATAAAGGGAACATTAAGAGAGAGGGAATGGATCTTTAAGAAAGTTTAAAACATTAATATTCCAACTTTTGAAAAAAATATCTTCACCTTTACTATATGGACCTTACATATGGTTTGTGTTCTCACTCAAACCTTGTTCAAATTAAACAAACACAAACTGTCTAGAAAAGCAAACCTTTTTAATGTGGCGTTGGGAATTCAGTGCATTCCCTGCCAAGAGACATTTAAACCTAATTGTCCAATATCAAAAGCAAGCCCTTTCAAGGTTGCAAAAGGCTGCTAAGAACAGAAGACTAATTATTGATTAAATATCCACCGACAGAAGTTTCAAAAACAAAACAAACTCTGAGTCTAAAGAACTTCTTTGCTTCCTGCAAAGAACACATCCCCGATGGCTGGTTTTTATCCCTTATGGGAGGGGCTGTCACCTTCCAGCCTTACTCCCAATTTGCCCTTGCTGCTTCAGCTGCTATTTCCTTCATGCAGTCCTGCATGCATGTGCGCTGGACACAGGCTCCCCGGGGTCCTCTGCATCACTGCTGCCAAACTCCACAAGCTCCAAAGGCAGCACCCCACTGTCCAATAGTCCCAACCCCATCCCTGCATCACACTCAGGCCCCTCATCCGAGTCCTTGCTATCTACCGTCCGCACCTGCTGCCGGCGAACCACAACAGATTTGGTTTTATCAAAGGGATCACAAAAATTTAAATTTCTCCTTTTCTAAGTTGATTTTGTAAGATCTTGCAAGGGCTAAATTCAGATGAACTAAAGAACAAATAATAACGCTGTATTTTGCAAAAGTTGAGTTGCTGGAACTTCTTACTTAAGTGAGGTAGTGCTTATAAAACTAAAAATTGCAAATCTGTGAAGAATTTATAGGCATGGTTATAAAGACTAAAATCTCTTTTGTGGAAAATGTTTGCAGTGTATATGCTTCAAATGTAGTAAATTAGTAGTTGAATGAAACAAAGTACCCAATGTATTGGTGTTATTTTCTAATTAATTTGCTTAGGAATTATCCAGCAGTAGACTGACTGGTACATTATATCCTTAGGGAAAGCTATATATTGAGTTAGCTAAATAGGACTCTTGAGAATTAGATCTCTGAGGTAATGAAGGTAGAATGATCAAGAATAATCAGACAAGATTGTGAAGAATAGGACATAACAGGATCAAATGAGTTAGACTTTAAGAAGCAATGTTCTAAAATTACAGAGATGTCAAAGCTGCAAATACCTTCCATCTCAAATTATGCAAAACTCTGAGGATCAGCTATTCATTGCATTCCTCATAAAGAGAAGAGAACGAGCTGACAAGGCTCTTTCATGTCACATTCTGGCAAGGGACTACCAGATATAACATCCAGAATCCTATTTATAGAGAATGATTAACAACAATAAATTAGGAAATTGTCTTAACTCATCCAAGAAACAGAGTGGTCCAAATATATCTGAATATAGTGCATGTAATGTGATTTTTTTAAAATCAAGACAAGACCTTAATTTTACATGTGCTACATTCTCATTGGTGAAACCAGTGGCTAGCTATTTAATTAAGACTTAATTTGTTTGCTAGGATATTTCCAGTTTATGAAATGTTATCTGAAGTGTCTCTAGAATACTTGCCTAAGTAAAATTGGGTTACAAGAAAGAATAATATGGAGCCAATATATTTAATTGTATAGTTTTTAAAAGGAGGATAAATAAAAAGCTGTGACCATTAAAAATTATTGTTAACATCTGTTCCTCATTTCCCTATGTGGCCACACATTAAATAAATTCATTTATTCATAGCTACACAATGGTGGACTAACATCAACAACGACAAGAAACAAGGGGCTCCCAGATTTAGTTTGTTGGTCATAGTCATAATTAGGTTTTCATAATAAGAAATCTTAAAAATGACAAAAGTTACAAATATAATAAGTAATCTTCCTTGGTTCATAAATGATGATTCTGGTAAGTAAGTGAGTAAATAAACCCCAAGTTAATTAGAAAAAATAAAGAAATAATGTCCCATGCTGACTATCAAGTCCCAAGAATTAACAGAATATCATAATGGATCCAGTTAACAAACCCATAATTAGACCGTCAGTGGCATTAACTTCATCTCCCACTAATAGGGTACCTTCAAGTGGAAACAGCCAGTGCTGTTAAGCAGGTTATTTATTTTATGTCCTAATTAATCAGTAGTGACACTGAGCCACATCCTTCCTCCTTCCTCATTATTTAAATTACCCATTTATATGGATGAGCCTCTTTGCTTTGTGCATTTCATTACCGCATTAAGAGGCTTTCCTGAACAAGAAACACTGCTAGCACTTCAACATGTGCCTCTAACAAATTATACACTTATGGTTTCTCGACTAAACAACGATACACTGACCTTCAGAGTGAGCAACTATCCAATGGCATCAAATGCAACAGGAGGACCTCATCAGGGACTTTGGCAAAGTCATTCAGGAAAAAAACAATTCAGGCAACTTTATGGAAAGAAATCAGCACTGTACAGCTCGTCCAGCAACAAATGTTTAAAAGACTTGGCTATCATTGCATTGAAAGGCCAATGGTGCATCTTGATGATTTTTTTCCACCTTGGACTTTTCCATTACATTATATTACTTCAGTTGTGAAAAAAATAGTTATGTTCTCTCCCAACCTTACAGCATCCTCTGCAACAGTTTTTACCCAGAAACACAAATGAAGAATAAAGTTAAAGCTACTACATGCAGTTCTCCATCCCTTGAGAATTTTTTGCAAACTATATCTGTCCTGTGCAAAATTCAGGAAAACCATCCAGCCAAATTTTACTGCTTACAAATTTAGTGCCAATTTTATAAGGTTGTTGTATCTAGAATTCTGGTGTCTGTTGCACATTTGGGCAAAGTACATAATTTTAAAATAAAATCCAGGGATGCTGTTGGAATTTAACAAAACAAAAGAATAAAAAAGAATGGAAAAGTTACTAATATTAAAGAAAAATCCAAGAAAACAAAAATGAGGTTAGTGCAGACAGTACCACAAAAAAAACAATAAATCTAAGAAATTGTTCAATAGTTCCACACACATAACAGTTTGACTCACTGTTTTATGTATGTTGTTTCACTCAGACACAGTCTTTGTGGATCCTATAATCAGGCTACACCAAACATTTTTGAAGAAGTAACCATTTGACAAATCCCCCCAAAAGTAAGGAAAAGATCCTTTCAGCATGAAGACACAGGTCTTCATGGATCCTATAATCAGGCTGCACCGGACATTTTTTAACAATAACTATTTGACAAATTCCCTCTAAAAAGTAAGGGAAAGATCCTTTCAGCAAATACAATGAATAGTTATAGGCACCACTAAGATTGATACATTTGCAAGTATAAGTTTTCAGGTCATGTACATACAAGGCTTACTGAAATAGCAAAAACTATTACCATATAAAGATGGTTAACTGAAGTTTTTCTAAGACTGGGTTCACATATGATTATTTTTTTTTTGAGTAATAGTTTAGCAAGCAGTATGATCTCAACTATTGATTTTGTTCATATCATAATGTAATAATCTACCTTGTTCAGCATCTTGTATGAACCTATTCAAGTGTGGTTTCCTCAGTAAACTGTGATTAACCATAACAATTCTTAGTACTATGTGTGAACCAAGTATTCAGTTATCAGAATCTCTGGGAGAAAATAAATGCCACTTTTTGTGTGAATCAATCCCTGTCTTGATCAGCAAAGCCATCGCCAAACTTCTACTAGTAAAAACAAAACACATTTAGTGTGAAGGCTAGAGTGTCATAAAGAGGCCATAAAATAATTACAAGTCCTGTTGTAAAGAGCATTAAACTTGGATGATTTCCTGTGATAAGATTTTATACTATTTTTTTTTATCCTGGAAAAGGAGAAAAAAAATCTTGCCCAAATAAATAGCATATTGTCAGATAGCAGTGTCTTTGGAATATATCATACTTAATTTGCAAATTAACATTTTTGGCAAATAATGCATGGATCCTGAAGTTCTAAGAGAGCCTAGAAAACTTTTTTCTTCTTTATTATTGGATTCAATTTCTTCAAGATCTAAAAAAATTCTGTTGTAATCTCAGAAGCTAAAACTACTTTTATTTGTCTGTGACTGAAACAAGCAAAATAAATATTTCAAAATGAGTATATTCTGCAAATGTCAAATATACTGTATGTCTGTATGTGTTTGTGTGTATGTATGTAGGTATGTATGTATGTATACATGCACATACACACATATGTCACGTATATGTGTGTTGTGATTAAGTGGAAATCTAACTGGAAGCTTTTCTTTGGACAGAATTTGGATTTCTTTGGCAAACTGTTTTTGCTTTATGTTAGTCAGTCACTAGCACACCAGACAAAAATGCACTAGTCACTAATTTTAATACTTGGCTTATTTTTAAGCAGAAAAAAAGCTTGTCCTTTAACAAGAAGGGGGACACAATAAAATTGCAAAATAGTGATCCAATTTTTCCAGGTAATTGTGACCTAAAAATTCATTCTGCAATATTGAGCGTAATCTCCATTTTAAGTATGAATGAAGTTTACATTATCAGAACCAAGGAATATCAATGTGGCAATAATTGTTTCAGCAAGGATGGCTTGCACCAAGCAAATGGTTCGCAAGTCGACAATGGTTGGGGGGTTGGACTAGATGACCTACAAGGTCCCTTCCAACTCTATTAACTCTATTAATCTGTTTCTTTCATCATGATTCGTTGAATGAACCAGAGTGAGTTCCCATCAGTGGTTAAGCCACAAACTGTGGTTTACAAACGACAAACAGTATGCTAAGCCCAAACTAAACAAATTACAACATGGATCGTCACAATTAACATATATATATATATATATATATATATATATATATATATATATATATATATGGATCTTTGGTTGTTCGGGTTTTCTCCGCGTAAGATTGAAGTATTTAGGCAGCGTTTGATGAAGTCTCATTCATCATCTTCAGGCTTCTGTCTTCAGCTCTTGCTTCTCAGAGAAGCCTGAAGATGATGAATGAGACTTCATCAAACGCTGCCTCAGATACTCGAATCTTACACAGGAGATAACCCGAACAACCAAAGATCCACATACAAATACCCGCGAAACCTCAGAAAATATATATATATATATATATATATATATATATATATATATATATATATATATATATATATATATATATATATATATATACTGTTATCCTATCTCAAATGTGGCTAACATTTCTAAGGGATAACATAGGTGGCCAAATCCACCCAAAGAAAGGTTCCAATCACTCTTGTCTATTGCTTTTCCTCTGTCATTCTTTGTCCCTTGTTTAATTTAGCACCAGTTTTTAAAGGTTAAAAAAAAAAGCAAAATCAAAAGAAAATCATTAAGCTCTTCAGGATGATTATTGGAAAGTGGGGGAGGGAAGATAGCAGTGACAGACCTATTCCATATGGTTTCCAGAAAAATTAAATGGGCATTTATGCGAAATCACCAAGCATTGAGTTTAGCTTGATGGGCTTATTGATCGGGCTTTCTAATCCTTCACTAGTAACTACCACACAGTCATTCTTGTGACAGATTAATAAGGATAATTTCCATGGGAGCAACGCATCAAAGGGGAAGACTAGAGAGAGAAAATGTATCAATCCATGACAAGAGAAATAAATATTGGCTGAAATAATCATAAGCCTTTGTTTTTCAGAATTTGACTCATCATTATCTTGCACTGATAAGACCTACAGTTGTGAGCAAACAGCCTCACAAAATTATCCATTCCATTTGTGAAGAAATATGTTACAAAATATCTCTTCAGATTTCTTTGAAGGCACAAACACATTGACAAGAGATTCTCAGAGTTTGTTGTTGTGATTAAGATTTTTTTTTTAGCTTCTGTGTATCTGTGTTTGTGTCTGTGTCTTGGAATAAGTGTTAATTCCTGGCAGCTGCTTGGGCAAGACCCAACACCTTTCATTTACACTTAATATTTTGCATTCCGCCTCAAAGGTCCTCTGATTTTTTTTACAATAAAAGTGGTGGAAATTCAAAGACAAATCTTATATCCACGTGGGACTTTTGATATGGGAAATAGAAAAGAAACATCTTGGAAATTTTCTAAGAAAAAAAATTGTTTCGAGACATTCGGGGTAAAACCCTTGTCTTGATATTCTCATAATTTTCATTCTTCTTCTGCATGATCTCTTCCAGGACTTAACTCTTATTTTCTCCATTAGTTTCTATACTTAGTTACTTTGATGTTATATCCCATTTTGTTACCCCAGTCCCAATTGCCCTCACTTCAGAAGTTCAGTATATGAGCTAATAATGTCAGGCAAGCCAAGAGAATTTCTCACCTCATGTATCTGCAACTGAAGTGAGAAGATGAGAGTTTATCACCTCACAATGGATGTGGATGCAAGAAAGAAAAACAATCTGTGGCAATTGTGTGATTAAGGAAGACCACTTATTTGTGGTAAAATTCCTTTCCTTCTTGTCAATAAAATGATTATGCTCATGAATGAAGCTGAAACCAAAACCTTTAATATCATCAAAACCTGAAATACGGCTTGACAGTCCTGTGATTAAAGTCTAAGGGGACACAAAAGAAACTTTCCAGAACATTCCAGCACTGAAGGTTCAGAGTCATATTTCTGCTGGATGACGCTGACACGTATTAATGGCTCTTTCTATCCAGAGATAGCACAATGGCACTTAAGATTTCTATTGAATCCCCATTTAGTTGCAAACACTTTTTTTTAAGGAAGGGGTGACTCATGGTAACATAACCTATGATGGGAAATAATATGGAAATAATGTAGATAACTTAGTGACGGTGAAACACAACCTTCCTCTGTTATTTGCCACACACCCTTCCTGTCAGGTGTAGAAAACGTACATGGATAAATAAGCACTCCATACAATGAATCACCATCTAGATTCTCATCTCTTTACCCTGATTTCTAAAGAATCCTTTGTCACTGCCAATAAAAGTAGTGTTGTTATAACATCGTTTTTTCCCCCTTGAACTGCCATCTTTCATCAAGATAACTTTGGCATCTATGTTCAGCTATATCATGGTATCTTTCTTTAAATCCTGAATGCCAAGTATTTGTACCAGGTTATAAAAGCCACTGAAACTCACTCAGTGATTAGTTCAATCACTGTCTCTCCCAATCTACCTTGAAAGACTGCTATTGTGAAGAGGACACGAGAGAGGTAGTATCCTGTATATCCCCTTGACTGCAATAAGAAAGTCTGCAAACAAGGATAGAACTATCCTAAATATTTGATCCTTCAGCTTTCAGTCAGATAATACCTATGTGATCGCTAATTCAAGAATGGTCTTTTCAACCTCAAAACCTTGGAACAATGATCACATAGGATGAGCAGGTCAGAAGTTGAAAGATCAAAAGTTTGGCAGGCTAGCTATTGAAGAAATCTAAACATGTGTCCTTGCACAAAGCTAGATCCCAGGATCACATATGGTCTCCAAATACTTTGGGTGCAGCCTCACAATATCAGCAGAATGGGGAAAATTATTATTAAATACCAACAATGCACACCTGTTAGGATCAAGGTTTATGAAAGGTTTATAGGCTGCACATCAACTGCAGAGACACCTGCAAAACCCTGGGAAAATACACAATCATTTTAAGATGTTCCTGACAGGTGCAACACGCATGCCCAGTTTCGCTTTTAATAACATTTTGCCGTTCATATCTGGATTACTCAGACACTTAAAATACATAATGAAAGAATAATCATACTAATTATATTCAATATGAATGAAGTGGAAAGTTAATTTGTGCTCTGGTACCTCCCAAGATTCTTGGCATGGTACCTAATGGTTGAGTACAGTCCTTGCTTTATTGTTTTATGGTCCTGTATCTATGTATGTTTCTTTTAAACAGTTATTTAGAAGACTATCTGTCATGCTGGCATAAATAAGGAAGAATAAAAAGACCATTGTTCAGTCTGGAAACTTGCTGTCATGGTCATGGCAAAGAAAAGCTTGGTTTATACTTCCTTGCCACACCTAGTAAGAAGAGGTCATCCTTTCAGTCATCAGACAACTGTAGAGCAATGTGTACACAGAAGGATTCATACCTTATCTTTTCAAGCTTCCACCTTTTTTTATGGTGTCTTTGTTCTCGTTTCAAGTTAACTGTCACAAGGCTGCTTTATTTTTTTCCCCCGCTTCCTTTTTAAAAATAATAATGATGCAACTCATTCAACTTTGAAAATCCTCAAAGACTATCTGAGAGAGAGGGCGTGGGGGAGGGAGAATCATGAAAAGACACAGCACGAATCTTCCTGTGTACTCAAAGCTATAAAACTGTTCGATGACTAAAGATACAATCTTTTCTAACAAGGTGTGTCAAGGAAGTGAGAAGCTAGAGACAAATAATCAACTGTTTAGGATGACAACTGTTTCCAAAGAAAGGGACAAATGAATGAGCTCTTAGTCTGGCTTTGTCATGGGTTGCATGCTGTCTCAAGATTTGGCAAGGCCAAATCACCAGGCGGGACCACCAGGAACATATTTACCTATAAAGGGAGAGAGTCTTCTATTGACGTAAAAAGAACTCGGGAAAGGACAATTCTATTTCCTCAATTTTCTTACCATCTTGATTCCATAGCTGTTGCAATTTTTCCCTTTGCCACTTATTTCAACTATGAGATGCAGATGGAGAAAAGTTACTTAAACAGAGGAGAGTACAGAAACACAAAGAGTCTAGCTATTTCACCCACTTTTTGTATATGCTTCTTTTTCTTTTGTCAGAGTACCCTCCTTCTCTGGCTTTGTAGGCAAATAGGGCAACTGCTGAACTTACACATATTTTCCTGCACAGCTAGTTTACCATCCAGATGGCTGTCAAACTAGTAATAGCCAGACACTGGAAAAACAAAGTCTCATGCCTATTAAGAATCAATGGGCTGTCACAGTCTGACATATTTTAGTGATGGAGAAAGCTAACTCCGCAACTTAAACTCCGTACAAAGATGGATTGGTTGATTTCTTGAAGTTCTGGTTAACTTTTTTGGAAATAACCTTGCATGGGTATCTTGGCTCAATAATTATGCTTACAGAAATATGATGATGATCAGCCCTAAGCATCTATACATTCTTTAACCACCTTTAAAAACCTCAATAGGGCAGGGAAAAGTCATTTGATGATTTACTTAAGGATTTTTTTTTTCATTTCTAATGTACACTTGTTTGCTGTACATGTTACCTTTCTCCTTTGTATTCTGATTTCTTAATTGGAAAAAATGTTTATTTGAAATAAAGAGACAAGAGGCATCACCAGTTATCTAGCCTGTGAATAACTAATACTTTTAGGATATAGGTTTAGCCAATACCTTAAACCTATATAACTGTAGGTTAAAACCATATTTAACACTGCAGATATTGATGTTGGCATTCTCCCCATGCATGATACAATCCCAATCATCAATCTCTTTCCAAAAATCAAGTGGGACCTACTTTCGCCAAAAATTGTGCACCTGTTGGTACAAACTCATAGTTTAACAGGGAGTGGGTTTCTTGCTCTCTGCTTCCTATCTATTAAAGTAAGGGCTCACCTTTATCTTGTGTACTTAAAGTTTTGATAAAGCAGTAAATAATTAACCACTTTGTATAGATGCACATTTATCACTTGTTGATTGCAATTGCAATAGCAATTAAGTGAAAGGAAAAGAGAAAACAATGGCTGTCTTCTATATTAACCTCTTGATTAGTTTTCCTTGAATGATCTATTAGTAAAACATTGACCAAACCCATGCTAGCTTCTCTTTAGCACCTGAACTAGATCATGTATCTTCAGGAGACACTACAGTATGAACTCGAATGCATCAAACTGCTATTTCTGAACACACATCACAAGCTAAAATTTCCTGTCATCTCAGATAACAATCTTTTCAAATGGAAGTAGTTCTTCTGTTCAACCACAAATCATTAAGCAGATACTAAACATGCATGGGGAATTAATCTTGGGGACCATTGGATATGAAAATTCTGGATTCAAATTTCATGAGCCTTAAAGTTTGCATTAGCAACATCTTTATTTTAAATTGTATGAAAAAAACCTTAACAGTACATAAAACACGTTTATGCAATGAAGCAAAAAAACAACAACCATTTTTTAAGACTGTTCTCTGCACGTGCTATACTTTCTTCTTAAAAGTTTCTTAACTACATTATAAAAAGGGTTTAAAATGAGCAATAGGTCTTCATTTTAAGTGGCTGCAGTGCAAGGGAAGAAACCTCCAGACATTTCCCTTTCAGATCACAAAAGGAAGCATTAATCAAGAAAAGATGGGAACTTGTGACACTCAGCCACAAATGCTCAACCCAAATGGCCAGGTTTCAGTGGATCACAGAGTACAGTGACTATTCATCAAATGACCTATCATAATACACATTAAAATGTCTGGTTTAATCAGGACGGTAGCCAAAACCAATATTTTTCAGAATACACGGTACAAAAGCAATTCCCAAAAAACATTACACTGTTAAGTATTCAAAAATCTCCGATTAGGTAAAAAGGAATTTTAAGAACTTGGTATTAACAAGAACTATGCTGCTTTCTTATCATGAAAAAATATTTAAGATACAGACCAGTTTCTCAGTGAAATAGATCTGCAGAGTTTCAAGTGTGTCATGATAAATACAACATAGTCTTTAAAGTTTTCTGCATGTGGTGACCATAATTATAAGGTTGCACCCATACAGTAAATGAGAATAGAGATAATACATACATAGATGATCTCGACACTTGTTTATTACAAAGTTGGCCTTTGTTCTTGGTAATGATTGTGAAACAGGTCAATTTTCTAATCCATTATTACTGGTTTTAAAAAAGCATTTTATCAAAATTACTATGGCATCTGTCAACTAGGATTGCTGCTGAAACTCAATATCATACCAGTTTCATAATCTAAATTTGGAGAGAGGGTTGAAAATACTGAAAGCTATCTAAAATGATTTCTCAAAATACTGGATTTAGATTATTTTTCAGTGAAACAAATTAATTCTGACTGCAAATCAGGGAGATACATACATACACACAAACACACGCACATACACACTTTCTCAAGAATGCATTTTTAGGTTTAATTGCAATGTTCTATCTAACCAATGTCTATTTAAAGATAGATAGATAGATAGATAGATAGATAGATAGATAGATAGATAGATAGGTAGATGATAGACCGACAGTCAGACTGTATTGTTTTATAACTTTTTAACCTGCCAAAAATATCACATTCAAGTTGTAAGAATAGTCAAGAAACATGGCAAATTCAAAAAAAATAACACCATAGAAATGGGTCTGCTCCTTTGAAGTTTAATTATTTTAATTTTTCAGGAAGCTTCCCCTGCCTTTCAAAAATATTAGATATTAAAGACTTTCATCCCTAGAAATATGCATACTCTTCAAGTATAGAACTTATAACAAGATTTTCCAAGTGACGGGATAGTCTCCATGGTAAAATAGTGCATTAGCATCTTCAAATGTGAACTTGGTCATTTTGCATTAAACATGTCTTGATGGCAGGCTTTTCAGAAGCCTTCTGCATGCTTCCCTCAGGAGAGCTTTTCTTAGAAAGATTGCCTAAGAGCCCACTCTCTATACTACTGTTGCATTTGTCTCTGAGTCCCAGGTACTGCTCCCTGCCTCCATCTGCCCACTTGCTTAAAAAGAGTAATAACTATTTTGCCAGAACAAAGAAGAAAGCAATCATAGCAAAGACCCTCTGAGGAGACATAGACCTTGGCAACTACCCAAGGATGCCAAGCCTTGATTTTGTACCGCTTCATAGGCAAATAAGTCTCCGCAGGTGAAACAGAAGTTAGAAGTTACATGATGGTTTATCTTGTCTCAAACTTAAAGGGCCTGGTTGAGATGATCCCAGCCTCGTAAAATACATGCGAATATAGGATTAAATGTCAGGCTATATGTTATTCATCAATCAATCAATCAATCAATCCTAGCCAAACACTCAAGAAAAAAGGGAAACAACACAACTTCCTTAGAAATAATGGGACAGGTGGTTTCTTTGTCAGGAAGAGACTAAGTTATTTAGAGTTAAACTTTAAGAATTAAAACTGACACTTTGAATTAAGCATAGGAAACAGCTTACAAAGAAATCAGGTTTTCATTACTCTTATAGCATGATCTGAACTAGCTGCCCAGTTGTCTCTAATTGAAATTTTTATTCTTCAAAAATATTCTGTGTAGAGTACATTTGTATAAATGCTCTGTTGGATTGCAATGGTGTATAATCTGAGGCTCTGAAGCCCCTTTAAAAGTGGTCATCAGACTGTAAAGCTGAAGAGAAATTAGGAAATATATGGGCAATACATTGATAAATAATAATGCATTGATTTAACTTCAAGGCAATTTAATGTAAATTAAATCACATTTACTTCATATTTCACATATGTTTCATTTTTTTAAAAAATCAATAATTAGCTTCCTTTTTCCTTTTTCATTTGGCAGCAACAAACTTCCAACTTTGCTAAAACAAAGATCTACATTGGCCCCCTTTAAAAAAATAAAAGATTATTGTAAGATGATTCACAAGTGGTACTGCTTCTGTCTATAAGGATCTAATCTGGTCCTACTCCAGCTCTAATGTCAACATTGTGAGATCTATCCTTGCAAGATGTCACCACCAAGTCATGTACAGTAAGTTAAAAAAAATTGAGTGACAGTTGCAAGAAGCAAGCATTTGTGGTATAGAATTATGGGGCGGGGGGGAACTTATACAGTTAGCTTACATCAGTGAATATAAGTGGTGTCTCAACTTTGTTTCTGTGAAATACAAATATTTTAACATGCATAATTTATGGATTTTGGATTGTAGAATTAATGAAGGAAAAGCTTGGCAAACACACGCAAAACCCAAATAATTTATAAGCTCATTGAAGAATTTCTGAATGAAGGAACAAGCTAACAAATTGTAATACACTGTAACAAATTGTAATGCAACATCAAATTCTCTTAGAAACCTATTTGAGATGGCTTGTTTCGCTTAAATTACAAAATGCTGGTGATGGATGAAGCATTTCAGAAAAGAAAATAACATAGCTGTTCTCTAAAAGAGAACTTAAACTGCTCCCAACAGTGCACATGCTTATGAATTAGTCCCCAATTAAGTTGCATACGATATGTAAATGTTCACATTATTATTTGTGGGATTTGGTTGTATTTTTATTTTTCACTTTATGGATGACATTATATAATGCATATAATGCCATATACAACCATTCCAGGAGTTTTAAATTTGGGGCAAAACACAGACACATATGGACAAATTACATTGCACTGTTATTTGATATATGATAAATTAAAAGATAAATTAAAATCCAACCCTGATTTCTAAAACACATTTCATAGGCTTAAACTGATTAACTATCATTAATGGCAGCACTTGCTTGCTATTCAGTTAACTAGATGAGGTAGAAAAGACCTAATGAAATTGGAAGAAGAGGATTTAATGCCTGACATAATGCCCAGCGATGCCATTAATACATTACAGACTTTTAGTTTATACAATGAAAAAGTGTTTTCCCAGGGACCATTGAAAATCCTGGAGCACTAAGCCAACTCTCTGCCTTTTAATTCAGACTAATTCAGACTACAAACTATGACAACTTATTCTGATCTAGATATCCTATCCCCCAAAACTAAATCTTACGGGACAACTGTGAGATTTTAAAAAATAGTGTTTTGCAGTTTTGCAATTTAATGAGACTTTCGTGAGAAAAAAAAAAACCTCGTGAACCACATAAAATAAATCAAGTTATATTTGTGAACATGGTGTTCTGAATTGTATTCTGATATTGGACAAAGGCAGTCTAACCTAAACTGACTTACTATTCTGTTAACTTACTTAGTGAAGCAGGGAAGCTCTCTGTGATAGAAAAAAAATCTTCAGACATTGTGCTGTGCAGATCCCTGACTGGCAGCTGTTTGAAATAAGTATGAAATGGTATCAGGAGCATTGACAAACTAGCAGATTAAGAATGGAAATAGAATCAGAAATAGAATAGAACACCTTGGAGGTCTTCTAATCCATGCCCCTGCTGAAGCAGGAGATTCTATAAATAGGTACCAAAGTTATGGACAGGAGAGAGCAACACCTTCAAAAGGAAATGCTGAAATTAAAAAAAATAAATCACTATGTTGCTACCTTAGAGAAAAGGAAAACAATAACATAACTGTGGTAAATAAATCACTGTGGAAATAACTGCGAGGAAAAGACAAAATTTAGTATATTTGTTTCCCCCTTAAGCATAATTTTACGCACCATTTTTGCTAATGAGGTGTAATTTTGTTTTTAATTATTTTCATGGTATTGAAGAAAAATATTAGAAAAGGCTACAATGCTGATAAACAAAGAATGAAACCTGGTTCTTAGGCCTCACTATCAGTTGCTATCAGAAAATAGCATACATTTTTGCTTTTGTTTTGTTTAAAACAGACTACTTGTTATAAAATAGAGTACATGGGATACTTAACAGGAACAACAACCAAAAATGTTTAAATACAGAAATGTTAACACTTCTGTAATCCATAATAATTGTCAAGAATCAGCCAGAAAGAAGGAAAACATTTGACAGCATCTGGGCTTGCTGCCATGAAATGGGTCCACTATTCGGGGTTGTGCAATTTACAAACTTCTGTTCTTTCAACAACTATTCAGAAAACAGAATCGATAAGTAAATATATAGAGAGGGAAATACAGAGGAATATAAACATCATCTAAAAGGTGCTGGCCACTTAGAAAGGAAAATGATTCTCTAAGATTTGCCAAAGGGAAGAGAACATTAAACAAATTGCATAGCCTGAAAGCTATGAATAAAATGTTCATGATATTTTTCAATGAACAGAGAAAAGCTCTTTCAGATGCTATGCTGATTGGAGATAAGTCCTTACATGCTCATTATATACCATTTGATTAGATCAATTTGGGATCTCCAGTCTATGCAAACTGATTTTTAAAGACTCTGGGAAAATAAAAATAGAAAGGTGTGTAAAGATATTGGGCAGTTTATGCTCTGTACTGTGTTAGCTTAATGAAAACCAAATAACAAGATTAACTGAAGGAAGTAAGGAATCATACTTATGTTCCGTGGCTGGAAAATCCTTGGCCAGAGTTCTCTTGACAGTAGACTGTTTTAAGCTAAGGGCATTCCTGAAAATAAAGATGATAGCTTTGACAGCTTCCTTTTATTTTTCTTTAAAATTAAAATAATCTTTTTTAAAAATGTAAGAAGGAAAATGGCAGAAGGCTCTCCGGAAAACAAGGGCACATTGTTTCCCTTAGGCATTCAGTTGTGAAACAACACACTTTCCTTCATAATTCTCTCCCTCCCCATCCAAAACACTCTCTAACTAGCAACTATATAAACATACAATTGCAGACTTCATTACACTGCCTTATTCTTTGCACTTTCCTCTCATACTGCATTTGGTAAACCATGGTACTTTGGAAGGTCTTTCAGTACAGCTAGAAGGACATGCAGGTAATCCTCTACTTACAACTATCTGTTTAGTGAGAGTTTGAAGTTACAACAGCACTGAAAAAAAGTAATCTGTGACTTTTTTTTACATTTATCACTGTTGAAGCATCCCCATGGTCATGTGATCAAAATTCAGGCACTGGGTACGTGGTATGTATTTATAACAGTTGGCTTGTCCTGGGGTCACGTGATCACCATTTGTAACTTTCCAAACAAGTTTCCAACAAGCAAAGTCAATGGATGGGGGGAACCAGATATGCTTAATTAACTAAACCAGCATACAATAAACTTCCCACATTCTTACATTTATTAATGATGTGCAGAGGAGCAAAAATTTGGAAAGTGCATTGTGGTTTTATTCTGGGCATGGAGTGTGCAGGAAACCCACTCCATGCCCCAGATAAAACCACAACACACTTTCCAAATTTTCCTCACTGTCTCTTCTCATACTCTCTTAATATGCAAAGGAATTATGAATGGGCCAAAAGGAGGGGAAAGGCACGCAAATTGTGATTTAATGATGACAACCTCAAAAGAAGAGAGGTGAAAGTGGATGAAGAAGTGCATGAGTGTACTGGAAGCAAGCACAGTTTGCAAAAAGACAAAGGTACAGTAAGGTTCAGTAAATTATGTTGATATAAGCCAGTTTTTTATATGTTTCAGGATTTTTTTTAAATTTCGTGCCTTTCAATGCCTTTCTTACTATAGTATTTGTTTTTTCTTTTACTGTGCTCTGCATACATTTGGCTATTCAGAAAGGAAATAGTATAATAAGTATGTATATAAGTGGCCTCCATTTTGAGACCCTAATTATGAACTGTCCCTAGATTTTCCTGCTATTTTTCTAAAGAGCTATTTTTCTGTTGGGTTTTTAATTAATTCTTTGCTCAATGATGCAAAACATTCTGCATGACAGTTGAGCTGAACATTTTTGGGCATAGACCTTGTCCCTTAACTGCCTCCCAGACATTGTACTGGAAGCCAAATTAAAACATCCCAGACAAATGTTTCTTCTGCAAATCACCATGAAATTAACATGGGGCTGATAAAATGTCCGCTTGAGTCTGGAGTATGTTTGCAGGTGATCTGGCAGCCCTTCTGAATGGACTCCATGATCCATCATAGAGTCTTATCACAAGGAGATGCCAAAGTGAGTGCGAACACTCTCACAGGTCTGAGAAGGCCTGTTAACAGTTATGTTCTAATTATGGCACAGGCAGCAATAAACTAGAGAAGATGGGGTGGACCAAAGAAAGAACAGGATGGGCTTCCCAACAGACTTTTGGAGGCCCCCATTACAGGCTCTCAGTCTGTAAGCTGTCCATTCATTATGGTGATGGTTATCTCTGTTATCTATGCCAAATAGTCATGTTCCAATGCCACCGCTCATTTCCAAGAAAAAGAACATTTTTAATGGATTGCATCCAAAAGCAAGTGGAAGGGAAAAGTGTATGCAGATCTATAAAATATTTTAAGACTGTCAGGAGAATCGTAATCTTATTCTTTTGGTCACATTATTGTATGAGAAAGGGAAGTTGCAAATGTAAGCTTTTGCAAGATGGATTAAGCTTTCACTGTTCTAGCAGCTGAGTAAAAACAGGATGCATGAGGCACATGGGCATCTCAGTTGGCTGCACAAGGAATACAGCTGAAGCTGCTTTCACCTTGCACAAATGAAGATGGAAAGTTGCCAAATGCTTCCTGACCTACCAAGATACATATGGAGTAGAACAAGAAAAGCTGTAGTACCTTCGTCTGCAGTTTTCTGCAGAGAGTCCCTTAAAATATGACATAAAAGAACATCTCCTCCACTCTAAATAAGTGAACACTTTAAAACACCAAGGCTAACTGGTCCACCTCAACTCATTTCAAAGCATTTCACAGAGATTTTAGATGATCACCAAATGCCTCTTTTTGTGAAGTCTCTGGATGATTAAAAAAGAAAATAAAATCAACCACCAACAATTTTAAGTCTTCTTGATGGAGACAGGCTGTATATTTTCCGAATACTCTTGATTCTGGTGGTCATACAGTTGAAGTTTAAGTCAATAATACCAGTAAGAACACCTGAACAGCTTTAGAGGAATGCATTACCTTTCCCACATTTACAACTGGGGTGACTGAGAAATTGTTTCTTTATTAAACATATTAGCGTCTCAGTACTATTTACTTACTGATATCCTTGAAGGAATGGAATACAAAGATGAGGGTGTGAACACTATCTTCTGTATCACCCCTTCCAGGCAGCTGAGACATCACTTTATTTGCTTTATAGTAACTCATTGCCAAGTACATACATAAAAGTTAAGCAAGCTTCTTTTTTAAAAAATGATAACGCTGAAAAGACAGTTTTGAAAAAAAAAAAGTATCCCAATACAAAAACAACTTCAAACTCACAGCTTAAAAGGGGTGAGGCCAAGGTTATTGAAGAGGGTTCCAGCAGTACGTCCTCTGTGCTATTCCAGTAAAAGTTAAGAGGATGAACAGAGTGCAGAACACAATGGCCTGAAGTGGAGACAGATCTCCAAGAAAGTAATGGGAGGAGTTTATATCTAAAAAACAACAATCTTCCCCTGGCACTGCCAGCAGTCTAAAGGAAGGAATGTCACCCACTGGTGACTGGCTTTTATGTAACTCCTCTCAGTTCTTTTGAACACTGCTAACTCCCTGATAACACCTTGAAAAATAAAGTGGAGGAATTGTTCTCTTGAATAGCAGAGTCTAAGTCCTACATTCATGTGATCTAAGATCTCTCTCCATTAGAAAGTCTAAGATCTCTCTCTCTCCATTAGAAAGTTAGTAGAAAGTCTTTGCTTATCAAAACAGGTGAAAAAAGATGCTGCCTAACCACAGATAGTCCTCAACTTAGAACAGTTCATTTAGTGACCATTCAAAGTTATAACAGCACAGGAAAAAGTGTCTTATGACCGGTGTTTCACACTTATGGCCATTGCAGCATCCCCATGGTCAGGTAATCAAAATTCTGACCCTTGGCAACTGACTCATATTTATAACAGTTGCAGTGTCATGGGACCTGGGTCATTGCAACCTTCTGACCAGCAAAATCAAAGGGGAAATCAGATGCACTTAACAACCATGTGACTAACTTAACAACTGCAGTGGTTTACACCAAGAAAGGTCATAAAATGGGGCAAAATTAACTTAACAATTGTCTCACTTAGCAACAGAAATTTTGGGCTCAATTGTGGTCATAAGTCGAAGACTACCTGGAGACCACATGGGAAGGACAGGTTATTAATCAGAACCTACTATAAAATAATTTCCTTTACTTGTATACCTGTATTAGGTTCCTACGACCTAATCGAAATTCAGTAGGAGAATGTGAGTTCTAGACCCACCTTAGCCAAGAAAGCCAGCTGAGTGACCTTGGGCCAATCACTTTCTCTCAGCCCAATTCACATCACAGTGTTGTTGCTGTGCGGGAAATAGGGGGAGGAAGTGTGTTGGATATGTTTGCTGCCTTGAATTATTTGTTTAAAAAATAGTAAAGGTAGAATATGAGTAAATAAATGAACAAATATTGGATGCATCAGAATAAAGTTTTCTTCAAGAACGTATTTATGGGGTTTAAGATGATCAGTCTACTGTTGTACATTTAGAATGTCTTTGGAACACTGTTCCAGTAGCCATAGGATTGGTCAAATTTCTCCCTGAAAAAAGGGTCCAATTTTGTGATGTGGAAATCCAATATTTGATTCTCCCTCCCACTTTGATGCCAGACTCTGCTGCTTATTGTTTTAGTGTTATAAATATCCTCTATAGTTCAACCAAAATAGCTCTTGTCTACCCCTCTTTATTGTTATGGTCTGCGCCAAATCCTAACACTCTCTGGGCATTATGTTCCAATTGTGGCAAATTGATGATTAGTAGCAATAAAATTTAAGATTTGAGAAGCCAAGATATCCATATAACATGGTTGTTCTGGGAACCACCAGGAATTGTATGTATAAGCACTTCAGACTTGTCAACTAGTAAGAAAAAGAAGGAACCTCTCAATAGCCACATTCGTTTCTATATTCCCCATGACAGATTTATCTGCAGAAAGAGCACTATTCAGAATCCACTAGCAACTTCAGTATTTAAAGCTTACTTTAGAAGTTGGAAATCCTATTCATTCACTGTAGAGTTTTAAATATGATTAAGTTTTCCACCTTCATATTCTCTGAAATAATCTGAGCACTGTAGAAAAACCTACTTTTGCCTGGAGGAGCAAAAGTTCCATTTTGATTAGAGTAAAATAAGTGAAATCATTTCTTCTTAAATTTATCAGCTAAGAATATTACCAATATTTAAAGAATATGTCTATATTGTTTTAAAACCAATCTATTAAATAGTATGTATATAAAATTCTTAAAATAAAAGTTTTATAAATATAAAAGTGCAGAAGACTTCCTTGAAAGTCTTTAAAAGGATGTCTATGGAAATTTGCAGTCATCCAGGTCATTGTCACAGAGGTGGGTTTTTTTTTTCCAAAAGCCATCTGGACTTTGAAAACATTTCTCTTCTTATCCAGTAAGCTTCCAGTTAGAACTGAAGAAGCTTCTTAGATGAGAAGTGAAACATTTTCAAAGAAAAAACAAGAAACAATTGCCTTTTGGAGAAAAAGCACTTTGGGGTCTTTTAAAAGGACAAAGAACACTTGAATTTGAATCTGAATCAGCTTGGAGGTGTTTATGACATAAAATTACTTTTAAATATTTTGGCATGTTTGTTAAAAAGCAAAGATAAAATGAATCATAGCTGGTATTAATCTCCTTAAAGTTGCATTGTTGGAGAAGTTGTAATAAAATTGGTACATGAGGTCACTTCTGGTGGCAAAGCCCATTTAGTTAGTTAGGTTTCTTGAAGAAATCGTAGATATCATTTGATATCTTTAATAAAAAAAAATGCTAGTGTAACTTTGTTGTCCATTTTCTACAAGACATAAAATAGTGTTACCAGAAAAATTAATTTACCTTTTGTTGTTAGGTGCCATATTTAATATAGCAAAACACTGGAACAGTGTCCCACATCTTTCTTTAAAGTATGGGAAATAGCAGGGGTTGAAAAATTACCACAGCAGCAAAAAAATTTAGAGTCCATTCATTAAAGTTGTTTATTTCACATTGGATCTTTTTTTCTGTTTGTGGCATCCTTTCACTGTATTCCATCAACAAGCCAATTTCAAACAGATTACTTCTATGCAAATGTCTTTTTGGACAGAGCACTAAATATGGATCTTAACCATTGTATATCTCCCCCTACAAAGGTATATTTTTATATGTGCTCCCGAATTATGTTTGTGTGTGGTTTTCCTTCTGTGATGGTTTCTGGTTTTCATTTCCTTTATGTTCTTATGATGATTAATATCTGTTGACCATAAATATGTTTAAAAGGAATTAATTCCAACTAGCATCTATATTCCTTGGAGGACAGCCAATTTCATTTCCACTAGGATATTCTGGACAGAACTTGACTTAATCTGTAATTGTGAGCAATGGGAAAGATATATTTAAATTATTTTTTCTTTTAAAAGAAGCAGCTGTGAACATTATTCCTTCTTCATTTCTCTCTTGCTGGTCTACTGCCGGCAGCCTTTGAGCTTATCAGATTACCCAAATGACAGAGTACTCTGATATAGCAATTGGATTGCTGTTTTAGAATATTTATTTGATACTGTTCTGTTGGGATTAAACAAAGTCAACTTATTGGTGGAAGAGCTGCATATTTAAGTACTAGCCTCTGTGTAAACTTCTCTATATCAATTTATATAACATATTTGGACAGCCATTTTAAGCAAATGCCATTTTTGGAGGGGTTACTTAAATCAGGAAAAATGGTAGAAAATAGGGTTACACACAGAAATTCCCCATCCTTCTTAAAACAGCTTCTTCTATTTAAAAAGAATAATTAGGCAGATGAAACGTGTATTCATATATAACATTTAGTTTGTCTTTTAGAATATAAGGAAAGAATTCTAATAACAGATTTCTCTTGTAAGTAGTTTTCCTAAATGGGATTTAATACTATTCTCTCTTTGCCGAGGAGAGCATTCAAGCAAGAACCTCTGTCTGCCCCTCCAACTTCTGAAAGGGACATTCTGTGCAACACTGTTACTTAGAACCTGTTGCTTTGATTCTTCACATCAAGGTGAAAATGTGGGGAATAGAACCTGCCAGGAGCAAGTAGGACATTTTATGTGTGTTGAACAGAAATTTTCACATTTGCCAGTTCTTCAATCCTTTAAGTTTCCTACAAGCACACATGGGAATCAGGAAAAGGAATGTGTATGGCTTATAACGAATATCTAGTATAGATCAGTCCTTCCATGCTTCTACATATTTCTCAGGTCCACTGAGAAACTTAAATCAACCCCTGAGTTTATTTTCTCTAGCTGGAAATTTAAAAGAAAAGAGGGAGGATTTAAAATGAAACTGTGACTCTGTTGGCCACGGTTCAGAAGTTCTCTGTGATTTTACAAATCGTGGCCATTTCTAATCATCTCCCTATTGCCCTTATCCTCACCAGAGAAAAATTAGTTTGATAAACAAATCCCAGTTTGTTTTAATTCAAATGCAGAAATGGCTCGCCCCAAATGAGTCCTTGACAGCAATTCCCATTGGAGGGTGGCTAAAATTGTTTGCTGATCAATGGGACAGCTCCACCTCTGATGCGTGGGTCAGGGACTCTGTTAGGTTTGGTTTGGCGCTAGAGTTTCAATCCTCCCCCCCAAACTTTTTCATTAGGAGCCCTAGGTCCACAGACCTCATTAAGAGAGCATTGATGCAGGAGGCTATCAATCATCTTCTGCATATTTGGGCCGTTAGAGAGGTCCCATCTGAACAACGGGGTCAAGGCTGTTACTCTCTATTGTTTGTGGTCCCAAAGAGTTCGGGGGGGCTGGAGGGCAATACTGGACCTCAAACGTCTGAACAGATCATTGGTTTATCGAAAATTCAAGATGACTACTCTCCAGTCCATTCTGCTCAGCATCAGAGAGACCTCTATAGATCTGACAGAGGCTTATCTACATATACCAATTAGACCTGCTCACTACAAATATTTTAGATTTTGCTGTTGTGATCGGCATTACGAATATATCGCCCTACCATTCGGTCTGGCTTCGGCCCCTAGGACTTTTACCAAGGTCCTAGTGGCTTTGGCTGCCTCCCTCAGGATCAAATCTATTCGTTTACAATGTTATCTGGATGATATTTTAATTTTGTCATCTTCCAGACATCAAGCAAATTTGGATACCAAGATTACTCTGGAGACCCTTCAAGGTCATGGCTTTTCCATAAATTGGGATAAAAACCATTTGATCCCTTCAACTGGGTTAGTTCATTTAGGGGCAGTGATAGATACCGTGGAGGGCAAGGTTTTTCTCTCTCAGGACAGGTTGAATAGTATCCAGTCTTTGGCCAGAGAGATCAGAGACTTAAAGAGGGTTTCCCTGGCAGTTCTGTCTCAACTGTTAGGGAAACTGATTTCTTGCATTTACATTGTGCCTTGGCCTCAATTCCATTCTAGAGATCTGCAATGGTTCCTGCTACCTTTCCAGCAATCCGGAAGAGTCACTTCCAACGTCTGGATAAAGGTACTGCACAATGTTCTCCGATTGCTCCGCTGATGGTCAGAAAACACGATAAACAAGGGTTGTCCTTTCAAGGAACCTTGCAGGGCAATGATCACAACCGATGCCAGCCTGGTAGGATGGGCAGCTCACTTCCAATCCCACACTGCACAGGGAAGTTGGACTATTTCCGAACAATCACAAAGCATCAACCTGTTGGAGCTGTGAGCAGTTCATCTGGTGTTACACAGTTTTCTACCCCTTTTCCAATCATGCCACATTCTGGTCTTGACAGACAATATCACAACCAAGGCCCACATAAACAGACAGGGGGGTACCCACTCCAAACTTCTGATGCTGGAGCCAGCAAGGTTTTTCAAGTGGGCCGAGGCCAATCTGTTTTTGCTCAAGGCAGAGCACATAGCAGGGGCCTTAAACACACAAGCGGACTGGCTCAGCAGGGCCACGATAGATCAGACAGAGTGGCGCCTACACCCGTCTCTCTTCCGGGAAGCAGTGCAGAGGTTTGGGCAACCGATGATCAATCTATTTGCCTCTCCCCTCAACGCCCAATTGCCCTGGTATATTTCAAGGTACCCGACTCACGGGGTGGAGGCTATCAATGCCCTGCGATGTCAGTGGCCTTCCGGACTTCTATATGCGTTTCCTCCACTCCCTATAATACCCAGGTTGATCCAGAAGTTATTGGAGGAACAAGCAGAATTGATATTGGTCGCCCCTTACTGGCCCAGGCAAATGTGGTTCGTGGACTTACAGGACCTGTAGAGAGAACAACCTTGGAAAATTCCACCATCAAGGGTTTCCCTCTCGCAAGGACCGGTACTTCACCCAGACCCACAATGGCTCAGCCTAGCCGCATGGAGGTTGAGCGGAGCTGTTTAAGGACCCAACAGATTTCAGAGGATGCCATTGCCACCATACAAGCATCCAGACAGTCCTCAACAAATCGTATATATGAGGCCACGTGGTCCACTTTCTGTTGCTGGTGCCAGGGGTCTAAGATCAACCCAACCGCCCCATCAATAGGACAATTATTGGACTTTTTAGAGGAGGGGTTGACCAAGGGCCTATCTCCAAATACTTTACACAGACAGGTGGCGGCCTTAGCCTCGGTGATATCCTGGGGTGACCTTCATTCCATAGCACACCATCCACATGTCCGCAGCTTTCTTAAGGGTGCTACAAACTTACGACCTCCTGTAATTCACTGCTATCCCACTTGGGAACTCAACAAGGTGTTAACCGCACTTACAACTGGCCCGTTCGAGCCTTTAAGAACCGCTAGTCTCAAATTCCTGACATATAAGGTGGTCTTCTTAATTGCGATCACAACAGCAAGGAGGATTTCTGAATTGGCAGCATTGTCAATGAGAAAGGACCTCTGCATGTTTCATGTGGACAGAGTGGTTCTCAGATTGGATCCATCGTTCACCCCTAAAGTAAATTCAGTCTTCCACAGAGCGCAGGAGTTGGTGCTTCCAAAGTTTTGTCCGAAACCATCTCATAGACTGGAGCATCAATGGCATCGACTTGATGTTCAAAGGGCGTTAAGCATCTATCTAGACCGCATGGTGGCATTTCGAAAATCTGAGGCTCTATTCCTATCCTTCAACCCATCCACTTTAGGACACAAGGTGTCGTCAACGACCATTGGTAGATGGTTGAGAGCCACCATAGCTAAAAGTTACGAATGCCAGTCCATCTCAGTTCCTAAGGGCATTACAGCTCACTCAACAAGGAGTGCGGCAACATTAGCAACATGGGCCACACGGGCTTCCATTGATGAAATTTGCAGAGCGGCAACTTGGGTTTCACCATCGCCCTTTGTCAGAAATTATAAAATTGATGTCTATGCCTCAGCAGATGCTTCATTTGGCAGAAGAGTCCTGCAGAGGGTCCACAGAGTTTAGGAGTGGATTTCGATCCAGACAGAGTCCCTCCCTAAGGACAGGCCAAGTTTTGGTATGTCCCGCTTCTGGATGCTCTGAACAGCTCATGGGAGAAAGGGCATTGGTACTTACCTGATATGCCCGTTCTCTGTGAGCTGTGAAGAGCATCCAGCCTCATCCATTTCTTTCCATCTGGTGGGGTTCTGTTCCGGTCAGGGATCTAGATTAGGTGATGAGTTCTGGACTTTGGCACTCAGTCTTCGCAAAACTGGGGGATGCTGGGGAGGTGTCCCGTGGAGAAGGAAGAGCGTCCCAGAGTTTTAACCCCAGCCTTTCCAGAAGAGACTGAAGCACCTCCCATTTCTGGATGCTCTTCACAGCTCATAGAGAACAGGCGTATCAGGTAAGTACCAACGCCCTTTTTCATCATCTGTGAATATTCACATAAAATCATGTGTCCTGAGAGAGCTGTTGCAAATATGTATAACATATGCATAAAAGCAAGCAACTAGTATGCAGAGGGTCATTTGGTTTATTCTACTGAAGAAAGCGTATGGTCTGTAGATACATATGTGCTTAAACAATAAAACTTCAGAAAGATCTACAGCTTATAATGAAATGATTTCTACGAGGTTAAAATCTGTCCAAGGAAGCTGCTCTTTAAAAAAAAAAATGCACCAGGGTGGAGCACATAAATTGTCTTATGCCCAATAAAAGCTCAAAAGCCTTTCCAGTTTCATCTTTGGGGTTTAATCTTTTAAAAGCATGTTCCAATACTATTCATTTGATTTGGGCGAGATTACTCCTCTGAAAGGAATAGCCTGTATGTGTGTATAGACACACTCGCACATGTGGAATTCCTTTTCAGTAATCCTCAAAGAGCCTTTTGATTTTTTACTTCTGATTCACCCCCCCCCAAAAAAAGTGTGAGTGAGCCACAGAGATGTATCCTGGGATTTGGATGGCTTCGAGGTCACCATGTACATTTGTAGAGAAAACATATGGTTCTCAGAAATCTTTCAGTCGTATGCTTAAGTGGATTTTGGAAGCGGGCTCTTACTCTCAAGTGGGCAAAAATTGTATGAATTCAAGGTGAAAAGTGGGAAATCCATACTTTATAAGGTATCCTATCAATTATTTCACCATATAATATCAGGGAGAGTTTAAGTGTTATTAATAGCCCCATGATTTTATCATTAAAGAGTTTGCTTCCCTTTATTGGTTTCAAGAATTTAAAAATTCTATGGTAAACACTTCAATTGCCCTTCAATTATTATTAATTAATTATTATTAATTTTTCTGACTAGGCTAACAACTTGGAAGTCGCTTTATTTCTTTGCTTTAAATAAAGGGATTATTTTGTTTGCAAAAATCTGTTTTTCTTAGACATTTTTTTTTAAGTATGGAGATTCAAGAGCTTTATTTTGAAATGTCACATTTTAATCATCTATATTACCATATTTTTTAGCCAAAATAATAATATGAACATCCATGAAATGTGTTTGTGTCAGCTGAACATTTTTCCCATCCTGCTTAGTATCAAACCATGATCATATTAGGCTAAATGTTAGGGAACATGTGCGAAGCAGTTTTAATCCAACACCTATTTTCATAGATTATTTTTATTATTTTACTATTTATTCACTCAATCATTTATGTGTAATCTTAAAAATTTTGGAAAATACAGGCTCATTTCAACACTTTTCAACACTTTTTCCATATACCTATCTGTTCCCCAGGACCTGCTAATTCTGAAATTGTTTGCTGTTTTCAGCTCTTTCTGAAAAAAAGAAACATTGCAAATAATTTGCAAGGGCAAAACTGATGGTGTGTGTGTGTGTGTGTGTGTGTGTGTGTGTGTGTGTGTGTGTGTGGAACCCTCCTAAGTATTACAAGTATTGCAATCAACATAGTAGTAACTTTGTGGCCATTTTTACAAAAAGACCTGAACAATATATTAATATGGGTTCTCACTGTAACAATTTAATTGGAAATGCATAAGATTTTTTAAAAGATATGTTTTGCCCATTTTGTCTGGCTGATATACAGACTTAATTCATGTAACCCTCCAGGTTTCATGAATGTCTGCAATCACTTATAGAAGAGTTAATTTGCTGAAAAGAGACCTATTGTATTGAACCAGGCATATATGTTAATGATGAGCATTATTGACTGCTTATTCTGGTTCTCGTGGAACTACCTCAGTAAAATTTCTTTCATGAAGACCAAAAGGTAAAGCAAAAGTCAGCAATCAGCAGTCATATTCATGGGATCTAGGAAGTGCCTGCTATTTACCAAGTCATGGCTCACATTCATCTTTTTATTTTTATTTCCTAGAATTGTTCCTGGTTCTAGTTTAGGCCAGTCTGAGCTACATTTTTCTTTCCCTGTTAATTTAATTTGCAGACGCCACTGTACTTACCCAGCCTTATGTTAAAATAAAGCAATTCCTTTGTTGATCCAGTTTTTCCTGGATTCATATGTTTAGTTCGCTAAAGGATGAGTCCACGTTTCAGGTGAATAACTATTCACCCAGCAGTGGCAATTGTATAACCATGCCACTTTGGCAGATTGTCAAGTGCTCTTTGTCATTAGGATGTTGCTCAACCTGTTTCAATGGGGAAGAGCATTTGGGGGCATTAGTAGATTAAAATCAGAACAAGAATCCTAACAGAATGAATAGCGTTTTTCTGGGCAAAATTCCCAGCAGTTGTAATCGGTCTGTTTCACCAGAGATGGAGTTTGAGATCATCTGTTTATGTTCCAGCCAGATTAAGACACCTGGTGAGACCACTGTGTAAGTAAAAACTTGAAAACCAGCAGTTTTACATATAAAAATCCGGTCGATCTTGGCAGAGTGGAAGCAAACGAAACTAAACTAAAACTATCAGAATGAATGTCAATAGACAAATTCAATGCCTTGAATAGGCACATTTACAGGATGGTAAATATCTGGCTTGGAGAAGATAAAGTGGAAAAGGGTTGATGGAACTATACTCTGTTACTAAATGAACATAAAATACTAGTATGATTGACTGCAAACAAAGGTGAATAAGATTTTAGGCTGTATTAAAAAGGCTGACAGGGGAAAAAAACGGATAAACCAAATACTGTAAACAAAGTTAGAAGAAATTTCTTCTAACTTTGTTCTATGAATGGAATAATATTCAAGTATCAGAAAACTGATAGAATAAGAGAGTAAACTCTTCCTAATCATCCTAATAGGTTAAAGTATGAGAAACTACTGAGCAAAGAAATAAGTGACTTCTGGGGGACAAAAGTGGGAAGAAATTGTCCTCACCCACTTTCTACAATATAGGGGAAACAACTTCTGGAGCAGCAATCGTGGTTGTCTTAATTTATATTTATTTTTATCTTTGCATTTCTACATTTATTTATTTTTTTAAATTGGGGGAACTGTAGGCAGTTGCATTAAAGAATATGGGTAGAAAATTTACTCTAATTAAAGTACCCTTATTTCTTTGATACACTTACATTTTTAGTGTAGAATATAATTTTCATCATTTATTGTTGTAAGCTCCTTTTACATTCTCTTCTTCATTTTATTTTTCACTTACCCGCTTTTCAGTTATCCTCACTAATCGTATCTGATTATCTTCCTTCATCATTCTAAAATAACATTCAGTTGATCTTTACTCATCTTTCAAACTGTGGAAACTAAATTCTATCACATCTGACAATTATTTGTCATCCTAAATTCCTCACACTGACTTTTATGTGAAGTCATTAGGATTATTCCAGATATTTTCTGAAGAAAGTTGTTTGAAGATTGCAATTTTGGGCCATATTCTTGAGAAAGTCAAATGTATTTAAATTTCATCTGAATACATTAGTTTCCCATCATAAATCTGAAGCATATTTACCTGGGAGTAAGTCTCCTTAATGTCACTGGAATTCATTTTTATAGTTAGAACTGCTGTTCAGCTATAAATATATATTTGCATAACTGTACCTCAACCACTCTTTTGTTTGTTACCAATTATTTTTCTTCAGGATCCTTAGCTGCAACTCTGATTAATAAAGAATACAAATCTCAATGTCTCTGTTAAATTACATTCTTTTACATTCAAGCTCAAATTCATTCCATCTAGAAACTGAAGTAAAACAATGGAAAAAATCCACTATTTGATATTATAATAACATGCTTAATGTCAGTTATGATGATAAGGCCAGAGAGAAGGAAGCGCAAATCTGGTTTTTCCTGTTTCTCCCAGCTCTGAAACTGATCTTACATTTTCCCCAAGAGAAATCAATAATAATATTTTGAGTGAGATAGAAAGGTTCCAAAAAGAGGAAGCCCAAATCAATTATACTTGCTGTTTCTGTGGCACAGGAAATAGATCTGACTGATAGGTAACTAATCTTGGGTAACTAAGTTGCATTTCATGATAAGCTGTGTATGCCTGCACACATGGACATAGACACACATATCACACACAGACAACTTAATCACAAGAATATCCAAGAATATTGGTTTGGTTATGAATCACAAAGATATCACTGCTATTTTCAGTAGTACAAAAGTAAAAACACTGAGATCATAAGAAGTCACCTTATATCATTAGCCAATTGCTGTCTTTAGCCCAGCACTCATTGATTCAATTCCAGAATCCCATCCTCATGCTTGAATCTAGTAGAGGCCTAAGTCTTTCTCTTCCTTTTGAGATAGTACAGACAGACAGAATTTCACAATTGGAAGGGCCAAATCTCAACTGCAAATTGCTTGCTTTGTTTCAGCAGACTTTGTGAACAGTAAAAAGGAGACCATCAACTTCATGAAGACTACGCTTTTTAGAATGTTATTTATTCAAATCCCATATAAGCTCCCCTGCCAACTTTTTGTTGCATTAGACATTTATGTGGCAAAATAGCTATGATGTCTGACCCCTTGACCTCTTCCATGGGGAAGTTAAAATTCCAGTGAAATACCCCACTGTTCCATGCCATTCAGAGGAAACCATCTTTTCAAGAAATATGACAGAAAGTCTTGTAATAACATTTCCTGAGTACAATCTAGAGACCATTTGGGGAAAGGAGTATGAAGTCATAGAAGCAAGGTTATTACCTATGAAATGTGTAAAATATTAATAAGGGCAATATTTCTTTATCGGCAAAGAAACAAGAAACCCACAAAGGGCTCCATTATATTATTTGCCTGATTAAGGCTAGCTTACACTTCAGAAACCTAGAGCCCATTTTTCTGAATGACACATTTAAGAATAAGCACAGGTAAGCAAAAGATCAGCTTTCACCAACAGCAAAAGTAAACAGAGCCTTATCTTCATCTTTTCCTGTTAAATAGAGACAAACTAGAAATGGTTCCATGCACTTTCCATTTTTTTAATAAATAACTACCATTTTTGTTCCCTAGAAATGTTGCTAATTACTGCCAATGTTGATTGTTTAAAATGAGCTAATCATTTAAATATATTGTTTTCATTTCTATCAGCTCCAGTGTTATTTTTTTCCCCTTTTGCTACTAAGTCATTGAGATATCAACACTAAACTTCCAGAACACGTCTTATTTCTTCAGTTGAAAGCTCTGGAGTACTATTGACTGGACCATTAAACCAAGCCAATGTTTCATTTAGAACAAAAACACTTAAAAGACCCTGATGTTACCCAAACACCGAAAGACCTGCTCTACCTGCCAACTATTTCCCAAGCTGAATTCAGGATGTTAGTTTTAAAGTTTAAATCTGTAAAATGCTTTGAGCCTAACTATCTTAGGTTCATAACAAAAACGGTGGTCCCTCTCTAGTTGTTAACAAACTATAAAAACTGTCCTTTTGAGGGTTGTGCCAGTCCCTGTGGATTTATTAACAAAACCATAAGTAACCAATTACTTGCTTTAACAGAACTACTACTGATCTCAAGTTAAGCCATCAGAGTTGTCTTGTGTAAGAATGTGCATCTATCCCAATATGTATTTTAATCGCATTCTGGCTCTAGCACTATTTGATGCTCCATCAAAATGCAGCACTTACTTCCTGAAAGGATGACTTCATTTTCAGTACATGTCCAACTTAAAATGATAAATTGTATCAACCACTGAGCAGATTGTCTTCTTTTCTTTATATATAGTGAGAGTATTTACACCAAGACATATTCCTTGTGTGTCCAATCACACTTGGCTAATAAAGTTATTCTATTCTATTGTATTCTATTTTATTTTATTCTATTCTATTCTTTCAGACATTGCTAGGGTATAAGAATGAACTTTGATCCATTTAAATGAGGTTTAATATTTATCAGTACCAACTCGGAGATAGTCTCCAATGTGTTAAAGTTAACAAATGTAATCATATAAAAGTTAAGTAGCTACATATATACAGTATCAGGTGTGTTTGATGTACAAAGATTATTTTCATAGTATTTGCTAATATCAGATACTCCGGAAAGTATGAGGAAAGCTTTAAAAATTTAAGCTTAATAGATAATTATTCTTAAATTGTTAATTATAATTATTCTTAAGATTTATTTTTATATCAAATCATCTATTGTGTGCTATATGGTGACAGCACTGAGATGCAAAGTTTAAAGTTTCATGTATTTATGGCAATAGGCTATAGTATAATGTAAAACATCAATTTGTAAATTAATTTTTTTTTAAAGACAGATAGATAGATGCTAGATAGACAGACAGACAAATTATGGCTTTTAAATCCCAGTTTTTTATACCTTGGATCAAGTTTAAGCAATATTCTGCCACTTTTTTTGACCCTCCATTGATGAGTATCTTCCTTCTTCAACAAGTTTCAGCAAGCTTTTTTATATTTTTGTTGTACTGTTTTGCTTTGTTGCATTATTTCTGCTTTGTTTCCAAACTGGAATTGTAAATTGGGAGCAGGTAAGTAAGTAACACTAGAGGCTCTTGAAGTGAATCTCTCATATTCAGGAAATAATGGGCAGCTCCAGAAACCCTTGTGACCTTCAAGAATCTCTAAAGCACCTCCCAGATCCTCAATGGAAACATGCCTGGCATGTGGTTCTCATATGGTGTTTGTTCCATGTCTGCCAGTTCTTCTCTATGAGAGATTGATCCAACATTTCAGATCAATGGCAAGTTATTTCCTAGACTAATCACTTGTCAGTTCTGATCTCTTGCAACAAGCAGTGAAGAGGGCACATAATAAATGATAAATAAATGCACATTAACTCAGGAGCAAATTCTTCGCCATGTACAAGGAACATAGATGAGTTTGCCCTACTTGTCTGGCTGGATAGCTATGATGGAAATCTGATTTGCCCTGACTAATCATTTTCTTTAATCTCAGCACTCAGTTAATTTAGTGCCCTGCTTCACAGATCTTTATTTTGGGCTCTGTACCTTAGGTATATAAAATGCCAAGTTCATTGGCCTACTGAAAAGATGATTATTTTCAAAACTGAGTCCAAGCAGGTTAGGTAGGTAAGAGAGATGATGGATGGTAGTTAGGTAGAGGATGGGTGGATGGACAGATAGACAAACAGACAATTACCTGAACATTTATCTCAGTGTTTTGTTCTAAACTCCAAAACAGTTATATGATAATACCAGAACAATCAATTCTCATTTAAGACATAATGCTGAACAGGTAATATACTATTTTTCCTATTTAAAAGTTTAAAAAGAAACTTTCTTCAAATTACTATCTATTTGCAATCTCGTCATGAAAATCAGTCACATGAAATATGCAGATACATGATTTCCTAACAGTGCCATGTATTTACAAGTATTATACCTGAGTAACATCAAATTCTTTAATTCACCTGCTTGGACTCCTAGGCTTAGCAGCAAGATAGTTGCTTCCATACTTTCTTTCAATGTGAAAAGCATGATTTGGCTAATAATAAACACCCTGGACATGAAATTGTGATATCGTTTTCAGAATGTGCCTTTGTGGCTCAAGGCTAGACTTCAATAATACATGGAACTGAATGACAACTTGAAATATACAGCAAGTACACTGACTCTGTGGACTGTCTCATCATAGGGATGCCTTTCTAGAAGATTTCTATGCATTTGCGGATAGCTGCACACCTTCCAATGGCAAACCATGCAACAAGAAAGGTTTTATCTTAGTGAGGCATACATACATACATACATACATGTGTGTGTAAGCCTCACTAAGATAAAACCTTTCTTGGTGCATGGTTTGCCATATATATATATATATAATGTGTATATATTATATACATATATATATATATATATATATATATATATATATTTATATATAATGTGTATATATATATATATATATATATATATTTGTTTTCTGAGGTTCTCATGGGTATTTATATGTGGATCTTTGGTTGTTCGGTTTTCTCCGCAAGATTCAGATCGAATCTACGCGAGAAAACTGTCCACATATATATATATATATATATATATATATATGTATATATATATATATATATATATATATATATATATATATATATATATATATATATATATATATATATAAATATGGATCTTTGGTTGTTCGGGTTTTCTCCGCGTAAGGTTAAGTATCTAGGCAACATTTCGATGAAGTCTCATTCATCATCTTCAGGCTTCTGTCTCCGGCTCTGTGCTTCTCAGAGTGATGTGAGATTGCAGCTGCTTCTTCCTTTTAACTGCAGTGGGGTGGGACTTGATTGGGTGGGGGGCTTGGCTGTGTTCTGATTGGGTGGGGTGTGTTCTCATTGGTAGGGGGTTTGGCTGTGTTCTGATTGGTTGGGGGTTAGCCGTGTTCTGATTGGTTGGAGGCGTGTTCTGTTCAGGTGGGGGCTTGGTTGTTCTCAGGTTAGTCTTAGTTGCTGGGGATTTGAGTTGGTGAGCTGTGATCTTGCTGTTTGGCTTCAAGTTCGTGGTCGTGCTGCATCTTCATAGTGGGTGTCGGTTTGCTTCATGTATGGCCGGAGGGTTTGAAGTGGGTAGTGATGCAGCTGCAGTGCAGCTTCTGGTCCATGGTCGTGTCTCATCTTCTGAGTGGGTGTGAGTCTGTTTTCTACATGGAAGTGTGGTGGTGGCATCTTGTGTGGCTCTCATGGGTGTGGGTCTGGTGTCCTTCTTCATGTTAGGTACTGTCTGTTCATGAGGCGGGTTTCCAAATGGCTGGAAGGCAGGAGGTGTCATCTCGTTTGTTCATGCTGTGTGGGCGTTTTCTATCTTCTATGGCTTCTTTGATTATTCTGCTTTGAAGTGTTCGGTTTTGGCAATAGTTCTGGTATTTTTAAAATCAATTTCATGTCCTGTGGCTTTGAGGTGTTGGACCAGGGTAGAGGTCGTTTCTTCTTTTTTGATTGAGTTCTTATGTTCTTCAATGCGTGCACTTATTCTTCTGTTAGTTTGTCCAATGTATGTGGTAGGGCAGGCAGTGCAGGGATTTCGTATACTCCTTGGTTTTCTAATTCGATTTTGTCTTTGGGGTTTCTTAGGATGGTGGATATTTTTCTGTTTGTGCAGAATGCTGTTTTGATATTGTGTTTTTGGAGGATCTTGCTGATTTTGTCTGTGTAGTGCCTTTTATATATGGGAGGAGGGCTTTGCCCTTTTCTTGTTCTCTGTCTTGGATTTTGGTTGGGGTTTCTTTTTTGATTAGGTGGGTAATCTTCTTTTTTTGGAATCCATTGGCTGTAAGTACATTGGTAAGAGTGTGTAGTTCGGTTTTTTGGTGTTGTTCATCGGCTAAGCATTTTGTTCTGGAGATGAGTGTCTTGGCTACGGAATTGATCTGTGCTGGGTGGTGGTGTGAGAGTGCATGTAGATAGTGGTTTGTATGTGTTTTCTTCTGGTAGATGGTGTGTCCTAGGGAGCCATTGGATCTTTTGTATACCAAGACATCTAGGAAGGGAAGTTGATTGTTGGCTTCTGTTTCCATGGTGAATTGTATTTTGGGGTGTAGGCTGTTGAGGTGTGTGAGGAACTTGTTCAGTTTTTATTTCCCGTGTGGCCAGATTATGAAGGTGTCATCTACATATCTGAGCCAGAGTTTGGGTTTGTGGTCGTATTTTTCTAGAGCTTGTGTTTCAAAGTGTTCCATGTAGAGGTTTGCGATGACAGGTGAGAGGGGTGATCCCATGGGTGCTCCTTCTATTTGTTTGTATTTTTGTCCATTGTAGGTGAAGTATGTATTGGATAGGCAGTGGTTGGTCAGATCTAGGATGTGCTTGGGGGGGTTGTATTTGTTTTGGATGGCTGTCAAGGCTTCTTTTATTGGTATTTGGGTGAAGAGGGATATGACATCGAAGCTTACTAGTAGGTCGCTGGGTTGTAAGTTTTGTTTCTTTATGATTTCGATGAACTGGAATGAGTTTCTTACATGTGAGTTGATGGATTCTGCATAGGGTTGTAGTTGTTTGGCGAGAAATTTGGCCAGGTTTTGTAGAGGTGAGCCTATGGAGCTGACTATTGGTCTGAGTGGGGTTCCTTCTTTGTGTATCTTGGGGAGACCATAAAGCTTCACTTCAAACACTTCAACAGCAGAATAATCAGAGAAGCCATAGAGATAGAAAAACGCCCACACAGCATGAACAAACGAGATGACACCTCCCGCCTTCCAGCCATTTGGAAACCCGCCCTCATGAACAGACGAGTACCTAACATGAAGAAGGACACTGGACCCACACCCATGAGAGCCACACAAGATGCCACCACCACACTTCCATGTAGAAAACAGACTCCCACCCATTCAGAAAATGAGAAACGACCATGGACCAGAAGCTGCACTGCAGCTGCATCACTACCCACTTCAAACCCCTCTGAGCCATACATGAAGCAAACCGACACCCACTATGAAGATGCAGCAGGACCACAAACTAGAAGCCAAACAGCAAGATCACAACTCTCCAGCTCAAATCCCCAGCAACTAAGACTAACCTCAGCACAACCAAGCCCCCACCTGAACAGAACACGCCTCCAACCAATCAGAACACGACCAACCCCCAACCAATCAGAACACAGCCAAACCCCCTACCAATGAGAACACACCCCACCCAATCAGAACACAGCCAAGCCCCCACCCAATCAAGTCCCACCCCACTGGCAGTTAAAAGGAGGAAGCAGCTGCAATCTCCATTACTCTGAGAAGCACAGAGCCTGAGACAGAAGCCTGAAGATGATGAATGAGACTTCATCGAAACGTTGCCTAGATACTTCAATCTTACGCGGGAGAAAACCCGAACAACCAAAGATCCACATACAAATACCCATGAGAACCTCAGAAAACATACATACATACATACATACATACATATATATATATATGGCATTCAGCTTTGTTCAGGTATTTTCCCATGTCATTGTAGTTGTGCTTTAAAAGTTGTAGCAACGTTTCGGCAGAATCTCATCTGCCATCATCAGGCTTCTGTAAGATGAGATTCTGCCGAAACGTTGCTACAACTTTAAAAGCACAACTACAATGACGTGGGAAAATACCCAAACAAAGCTGAATGCCATACATGTAAGTACCCGCGAAAACTTAAGAAATATATATATACACACATACATACATACATACATACATACATACATACATACATATATGTATATATATATATGATTTTACTACCTTCTATATAAAAGCTTGCAGAAAATAATTCCCAGGAGCAGATCCAGTCCAGGTGACTGAATAGAATAGAATAATAGAGTGGGAAGGGACCTTGGAAGTCTTCTAGTCCAACCCCCTGCTTAGGCAGGAAATCCTACACCACTTCAGGCAAATGGTTATCCAATCTCTTCTTAAAAACTTCCAGCATTGGAGCATTCACAACTTCTGGAGGCAAGTTGTTCCACTGATTAATTGTTTTAACTGTCAGGAAATTTCTCCTTAGTTCTAGGTTGCTTCACTCCTTGAGTAGTTTCCACCCATTGCTTCTTGTCCTGCCCTCAGGTGCTTTGGAGAATAGCTTGACCCCCTCTTCTTTGGGCAGCCCCTAAGATATTGGAACACTGCTATCATGTCTCCCCTAGTCTTTCTTTTCATTAGACTAGACATACCCAGTTCCTCAACCGTTCTTCATATGTTTTACCCTCCAGTCCCCCAATCATCTTTGTTGGTCTTCTCTGCACTCTTTCTAGAGTCTCAACAACTTTTTTACATCGTGGCAACTAAAACTGAATGCAGTATTCCAAGTGTGGCCTAACCAAAGCATTATAAAGTGCACTGGTAACTGTTTTGTTCTCTACCCACTCAAGTTCATACGGTATCCAAAGCTAGTTTAATTATTTAGAACCATGATATACAGTATAAAATTCCACCATGACCCTTCTCCCATGCTGGTGCTAAACATTTGTTGACAATAAATAACAGAAAGTATTGTTTAAATTTATATTGATCCATTCAGTCAATTAACTCCAGCTGGTGGAGTCCAGAAGAAGATCCTTCTCCATCATGGCTCCTGCCCATTGGAACTTCTTAATCCCCAGAAAGAAATAAGATCTGCTGCTCCCACCCTTCTGACCTTCCATAAGGGTCAGAAGACCTGGCTCTGCCAGCTGGTTTGTGGCCCCAATGGGGCAGTACCACCATAGAGATTGTTGATGGATTAAAAGAAAATCCCACCCCCCCCCCCGCGCATCCTACTTCCTTCCTTCCTCTCCATCTTTTAACTGTAATTTTACCTTTGATTGTATTTCTGTTTTACTGTTTTTAAAAATATTTATGTTTTACGGTTGTATAGTTTTTAATGTTATAAGCCAGAGACACCTTGTGGCAAATAAATCTAACAAAATAAATACATACATACATACGGTAGTGTGTCTACTGTCCCTGTCTTACTGTCCCCATTTATCTGTATTTACTCCCTTTGTACTTGTTTATGTTCATACTTATACTTGTTATCTTGCACACATTTGACAAACAAACAAACAAACACACACACACACTTTCAAGGCAGTACATGGTAAATTGTACTGCTAGTTATTTCTCACATGTAGAATTCCATATTGTCCACTGTCCATTGATGGTCACAAGCTTATGCAAATACAGGGGGAGGGGGGGAATTTCACAAGAGCCGAGGTGATATAGTGGTTAGAATGCAGCACTACTTTTGCTGCCTGCAATTTGGCAGTTCAAATCTCAACAGGCTGAAGGTTGACTTCCATCCTTCCAAGGTCAGTAAAAATGAGAAGCCAGATTGTTGGGGCCAATATGCTGACTCTGTAAACCACTTAGAGAGGGCTGTAAAAGTGGTATATGAGTGCAAGTGCTGTTGCTATTGCTAATAAAATATTAGTTTAGAACTTCTCTATGAGACACTTCAAACATAAAGGATGCAAGTGTGCTATACAGAAGGCCATGCTAATTTTCAAAAAGTAGGGAACTTAAAGTCAGGGAAACTTTCTTTTCTTTTGGGCCTTTGAATCAGGTTTTCTTTTGCTTAATTTTTATTGAAGAGTAAAGACAATATAAGCTTAGAGAAAAAAAACTAAAAAGCATAGTTGAATAAGAAATAAAAATAAAAAAGGATATTTAAAAAAAAAAGTTTATTTATTTAAAACATTTATATAGCTGCTCATCTTAAGCCATCCTAGGAGGCTTACAACAATTATAAAATCAATCAATAAATCATAAAAACAATATGACAAAACAATATCACTGCAATGTATTCATGCCCCTTGGGATGCCTCACAGGAGGCTCAGCTACATACATTCCTCCCATGCTTCCACCCATATAATCCCAAAGCCTCAATAAAAAGCCAGGTCATAATGGCCTCCCAAAAGGCTAGAAGGGAGGGGCCTATTGAATTTCTGGTAGCAGGTAGGGGCAGCCATGGATAAGACATGCTTCCGAGGTCCAACTAAATGACTTCAGGGAAAGGATCCACCTGATCTAAATGAGATGGGAGGTTATTGTTAGGGAAAGGTCGTCCCACAAATAACCAGAGCCTGTTCCATTTAAGACTTGGAACTGGACCCTGAATTCATCTGGGAGAAAACTGGAAGCCAATGCAGTTTGTGCAACAAAAGTGTAATAGGGGCAACCTATTACTGTGCATGCCACTGTCTTCTAGACCAGTTGTAACTTCCAAGTGCTCTTCAAGGGCAATCCCAGGTGAAGCACATTGTAATAATCCATCTGGGAGATATCAGTGATTGTGAGCATGTCTCCAGAAAAGGGTACAATGGACACACAAGACAAATCTATGCAACCCCATTGAGAGAGAAATCACCAACAAATCACCACACCCTGGAGAACCAAAACCTAAAGCCATT
Organism: Pseudonaja textilis; assembly: GCF_049901715.1. Lineage (NCBI taxonomy): Eukaryota > Metazoa > Chordata > Lepidosauria > Squamata > Elapidae > Pseudonaja > Pseudonaja textilis. The sequence continues at coordinate 76,250,221 of NC_141993.1, forward strand.
TTGTCTTGCCAATTTGAGGCAAAGTTGGCTCATCCCCCACTCAGACTGCAGGCACTTGGATAATACTGTAACATCACTTACCTGGCCTAGAGTACCAAATGGTAGTCCTTGACTTATGAGCACAACTGAGCCCACATCTTTCCAGTGCTAAGCAAGTCAGTTGTTAAGTTTTTGCCTCATTTTACAACCTTTATTAAGTGAATCATGTGGCCCTTAAGTGAATCTGTCTTCCCTCGTTGACTTTGCTTGCCAGAAGCAAGCTGGGAATTTATAAATAGTGATGACATGATCCTAGCTGGCACAATGCAAGTGTCATAAATACATGCCAGTTGGCAAGTGCCTGAATTTTGATCTTGTGACCATAGGGATGCTGCAATGGTTCTAAGTGTGAGCGCTGGTCATAAATCACTTTTTTCAACTCCGTTATAATTTCAAATAGTGACTAAACAAATATTGCAGGGTCTAGGCCTTGACTTCTCTTCTCCTATCTTCTTAATTGCAAAACAATGCCTCCCACTTGCAAACTCCAGAGTGAGTCCAGCAGGATACCATGATTATTCATATTGAAAGCTATGAGCGATCCAGGACAATCACACTACCTCCATTCTGGGGCCTCCAAAGGTCATTATCAGTCTCATAATATGTCCAGAATGGTTGAAGAAATTTGTTTCAACCTTTGAAAATATTTTCAGTCAAAAATTCACTATATTTGATCAACAAAGATAAAGAAGTTGAAAGATTGTTCAGGGGAGAAGGAAGGACATTTCTGCTACTAATTTAAAGAGAAAATCATTTTTTAATTTTATTTTTACAAAGCGCTATAATGTAATTCCAAACATTTAATTTAAATGGGAAAGGTTCAGATGTTGCATCTTAAGGCTTCCCCAGACTGGGGTACACAGTCTTAGTATCCCATAAAACAATGTGCTCTTTTCATTGTTGTTTGAGGATTAAAAGAGCTATAGTCTAATACATCTAAAAGTAATCAGGTTGGGAAAGTTAGTAATAACGCATTCTAATTCTTGAGTATTTTAAGATAATGTCAAAGCTCAGTGCATGGTTTCTGTGTTAGAAATGCCTGTATTCAACCATTATTACCTTTCCTTTTGTTTTCAGGAATCTACTTCATTGTCTTAATTAACCCAATCAAAAATCTAATCTAAGAAAATTTAGGAAAGTGCTACACGCACATATGTTCAATAAGAAAACGTCTTACATTGCTCAATTTTCATATTCCTGTTTTCTGTCAGAATTCACTTATTCAACAGCTTTGATACTTTTATTTTATGTAAAATAAAGTACTCCTTATTCTGATTCTGATTTTTAATTTTGCAGCCTGTTAAGAACAATACAGGAATTTTTCCACATATTTAACCAGTAAAAACTCTCAATAGCATCTATTTGCTATTGATTCTTCTTTAACAACAAAATGCATCACAAACAAGAAATGAATGAAGCTGTCAGAGAGAAGGTTCTATGGGGGTTTTACTGTCAACGCTTGCCATAAATTACTATGACATCATATGAGTCTTATCTACGGGTTGCTGTTACTGATCGATGGGATCACTCCAGTAGTGTAAATAGCTTCTAATGTCCCATCTTCCACCTTCAAATAGGTTCTGATTATTTATGATAGCTGTTAGGTTACAAGTCTGAGCTGTGGCCTGGATTTATTTTCTAGTTATGGCTGATGTGGATTTCAAGTTAGATAGGATTATTTTTTAGTTAAGATGATGAACTGGGATAAAACTGTCACGAAGCCTAGAAAACCCGTGTCTCATATGCTCTCTGTAACAATTTGACTGTGAAATCCAAAAGCACCTTGAAGGCTTTTTTTTCCCCTCATTAAATCACACGGCACATTATTATTTAAAAAAGAAGAAAAAAGAAGACATCCAGCCAAAGACTGTAACCAGTTGATATCAATCAAGCATGATAGGCCCACCAGAATCTATTTGCAATACACATACAGAAATGGAATAAGAAGCACGTCGTTCCATTTTGCTATTAAACTCTGAGCTATGACCCTACCATCCCTTGATAAAATTGGCAGGAGCCTTTCAAATGCCCTCATTTCCGCCCCCCCAAAAAAATGATAATTGAAATGCAACATTTTTAAAAACACACACACATTCCATCTAAAACAACAGAAAGGATATATCCACTTTGGATCAGCAGAAATTTGTACAAGAAATCGCCTGATTACTCTTTGGAATGGTAGGTCACGAGCTCATAGCAGGGACTTTATGGCATTTTTTTAAAAGTCCACAGCATTCTCCGCCACACATAAACACGCACATACACAAACTGTTCTTTTTTGAAAGAGAGCTTTAGCCATTATGTCTACATAATAAAAACGGATCTGGAAGCAGATGTTGCTACTGATTTTAACTTACCATTCTGCTGGAAAACAGAATAGTGGAGACAGACCCACTTTAACAAATTCATTATTTATATTTCCACAGTCACTCAAAGTTCTTCCCTTATCTTCTATATAGGAAGTGCACTCAGTCAGGAGATATTCGAAAAAGAACAGTCATCTCACCACTGCCAGCATCAACAAGAATTATATATGGTTAGCATTCTGTGGCTGATTTGTCTAAAAGGAACACCCTTAATGGCTGTGAAACTTGGGTGGGGGAAATACATCCAACCCAAACGACAGAGTGATGGACACGCAGATGTTTCCATCACTCTATTCTCATTCTAGTTATTCGGTTTTAAAGACATATTTCACTACATCAATCTGTTGTTGTTGTTTTTCAGTCCTTCATAGAAGACTACCATCACAATAAATACATTTTAAAAAATCATGCTCAAAATGGCTTGCCTAATAAAGTGGTTTTCCTGAAGTCAACATCAACCTTAATTTTATCATATACCATAGGTAGGCAAGCAGTCTAAACCTCAAATCCTGGCCTCCTACGTCTAATACAGATAGTCCTAGACTTACAACAATTCATTTAGTGACCGTTCAAAGTTAGAATGGCACTGAAAAAAAGTGACTTATGACCGCTTTTCACACTTACGGCTGTTGCTACATCCCCATGGTCACATGATCAAAATTCAGTTGCTTAGCAACTGGTTCATATTTATGGTGGTTGCAGTGTCCTGGGTCATGTGATCAGTTTGTGACCTTCTGACAAGCAAAGTCGATGGGGAAGCCAGATTCACTTAAAAACCACGTTACTAACGTAACAAGGCAAAGATTCACTTAACAACAGTGGCAAAAAAGTCATAAAATGAGGCAAAACTCACTTAACAAATGTTTCACTTGGCAACATATATTTTCAGCTCCTCCATTGTGGTCGTAACTCAGGAATTACCTGTTCCATGCTAAGTGAGATCATAGTTCATGAGCCTTCAACCCCCGGTCTGTGGAGTGGCCCAATGAATGCCAGAAACCGAGCTGTGCAAACAAGCAAAACCCCATCCACGGGATGTAGGCAGCATACAAAACCAAGACCTCTCTGGTTGGTGGAAAAACTTCTCTCCGGACTTCTGGTTTGCAGGGCTTTGGCGACAGACAGGAATCCGCGATCGTGCATGGTTTCTGCCTGGGCTCGCCGCTGGAGCCCCCCGAGCTGGCTAGTTTCGGGGCTAAGCCACCCCGTAGAGGTGGTGAAGAGGGGAGAGATCACCAGCAGGGTTGAGGAGAGCCGCATCTCTCCTCCTCAGCTGGCCAAACTCCCTTTCCCGAAGGAGGTAGGAGCGGTGGTCAGAAATGGCCACCTCAAAGAAGAACTCAACCAGAAAAGAAAGTGCAGGAGGAAGATAAAAAGTGAAAGTTTTGGCTGATCGGGTTAAGTTGAAAAAGCAATAACTAAGGTACCCTGGAATTTAAATTTTACAAAAGATAACATCGCTCCCAAAGAAGAGTCGGAAGCAGTGAAAGAAAGTGAAAAGGGAAAGTTTTTTTTTCCTTCTCTCTCCTTCCTTACATTGACAATTAAGAGATCTGAATAAGAAATCGGAAAAATCCGCTTTGGCATCAATAGGCAATTAAGCTGAAAATATAACTAAATGCCAAAGGGACAATAAAGATTTCTGGACATTAAAAACTTTTTCTTCTATAAGCAGGAAGGGAGAGGAAAAGAATAAGGGCAGGATCTGGAGGGAGGAGACTGCCTGGACTTCAAAAGAATCTAAAGTAAAATTTCAACAAGACTTCTAAAAGATACATTTTAACTGAAACTTTGCAACTAAATAGTAACCCCAGGAAGAGAAAGTGAAAAAAAAAGAAAGTGTAAAAGGAAACAGCTTGTGTGTATTTGGATTGCTTGGTGACTTTTGGATTGTTGGTTATGATATTTGAATGACTAAAACCAATTGGGTGGTTGTTTAAATTTTTTTACAAAGGCACCACTTCTGGATGAATTGAAAATGGAACTTAAAAAATACAAAGAAGATGCACAAGAAGGGAAGGGCTCTTTTGGCTTCATTTTTCAATTTTTAGAAATTGAGATCTGCAACTACGAGAAACAACGAGAAAAGACTGCAAAACCAGAAGACTGGGACAAAGAAGAAGCCATCTTTAATGAACAAGTAACTCTATGTGGGGAAGAAAGGGGAAAGGGGGGAAAAGAGAATGGAGAATTTAAGACTTAAAAAAACAGCCAAAGAAGGGAAAAATAATTTGAAAAGTGGATATAATGTTGGAAAGCAACAGAAAAGGGGAATACAGAAGAGGGAAATGTAGGTGGAGAGACAGGGGGGTAAAAAGGAGAGAGGGAAGAAGAGAGGGAAGAAGGAAAGGAAGAGAAGTTACAAAGGTTTGGAGCAAGATGTAAAGAAACAGGACCTATTTAGAGATAATGGGTGAAAATCTAACTGAAAAAGGGATTCTGTGAAGGTACATAAGATTGTATTGTTATATTTGTAATAAAAATAATTTTAGAAAATTGGAAACAACATATGATTAAAAAGAGGGATAAAGTAGTTGGCGTGGTTTGGTGAAATGTTTGTGAATAAAATAAATGAAATAAAATAAATGAGAAAATTGAATTAGGAAGGAACGGGAACATTTTAATTAGTCAGTGTTTTATAAAATACAAGTGAAGGGGGGAATTAACTATGGAAAGTTTATAATTGTTCCCATAGAAGTATGATATTTATTTGAAAAGTAATGTGCAAAATGTTAAGATTTAAATGAATATTAATATTAATGATAGAATTAAATTGGAATGGATTGTTGTTTAAATTATATTATACATTTATATTTTTTACAGTGTGTAGTTTTAGAATGTACCAAGCAGAATCCAAATGGAAGTTATGTATTATATTAAGTGTTATATTTTAGGGGAAAGATATAAAGGCATCATACTCCAATCAGTGATTACAGGAGAAATTTTGTTTAATGAGAAAAGATAGTAGACAGTTGAAACAGGACAAAGAATATAAGTACAATGATTTGAATTGAGATGGAATAAATAAAATAAAATTAAGAAAGTTAAAAGAGGGGAGAAGCTATGTAGAAAATGTAGAATAGTAATAAGATATGGAATGGAATATAAAAATGTGCATGAACCTGAATTTGTGTCTGTATGAAGAGATGTAACCCGGGATTATGCTGCTTTCAAAAAAGATGTTTTACTTGTATTTCTTTTCTTTTTGTGAAAACTCAAATAAAACTTACAAAAAAGAAAAGAAAAGAAAAACTTCTCTCCACAGAACCAGTTCCTGGTGCCCAAAAGGTTGGGGGCTGGTGCCATAGTTCACTGAGCATAGTATGCTAATCATAAACCATGACTGAGGAACCACAGTGTCTGGATAATATATTAGCTACAAATCATGGTTTATAAATCAATGTCTGGATTCCTACAATATATGCTGCTAGATAACATGATCTCTGAATCCAGTTATTATTTCTTTCAGCTGCAATTTGTGCCTGTGGTAATGTACATACTGTATGTTGATTGGCCTTGCAACAGCAGAGAACTGAACATCAATGAAAGTAGTCAGTGAGCTCCAAGATAGAATTAAAGAATGTTACCCCCACTTGGACATATCCTAAGAAATGTGAATCATACTTTTTTCTGAAGGAATGAAAACTTTAAATAATGAACAATATGCAAGCCCAGGCACAGCAATGAGAAAGTTTATACTTCCTCTCCTCATCCTTCTAGGCAGGATAGTCTGCAGAATATGTTCTAAAAATGAAGATGATAGCTCAATTAACATTTTGCCTAGTTTTTATCTGCACACATTTGATTGTGCTGCTTCTAAATGATGTGCAAAATGAAGAAATGCATATTTCTCTTTTGATTACAAACATAAGAATCTGTTTTTACCTTTTGAGACTGGAGCAATGGCAAAGGGGTCAAAAAAAGTCAAAACAGTGGCCAGGCTACACAACCCAGTTCTTGTTTGTGTGCTGTGTGCCACCCATTAAAAAAGAAAAAGAAAAAAGGAGCAAGGCTGCAATCACATCCTACCCAACATTTATTTTTTACACATAAGTACAGAGCATAGGAAATGGCCTTGAAAGCAGGAGGAAGAACCATTACCAAGGCAATGGTCAGATAAGTGGGGATTAAGGCCGAGTCAATAACTTATGAAAGTATCTCAGATGAGCCCCTTCCTAGTTCACATGGGGATAAAGTGAGGGAGGGGAAAGCACTTTCAGACTTGCAAGATTCTGTTACCCTAGCTCTTAACAATAAATTGAATCCTGGCCTATACACCATTGAATCCTTAGTCTGGTTTACCTTGTAGGATTGAATAATACCTCTGCTCCACAGATACCATCCTCCACTTGAGAATTTTATGCCTCCTTGTCCTTTTTGGCAATATCCATAAATATAGCAAGAGAAGCAGGGGTAGGATTCAAATTTTTAACAACCGGTTCTGTGGGTGTGGCTTTGGTGGTGGGCATGGCTTGGTGGTCATGTTATTGGCTGGGTGTAGCCAACTCAATATCACTCACATCGAGGCATACATCTCCTTGCCTTGCCTCTCCTGACTGTGGGGAAGCTGCAATAGTTGTAAGTGTGAAAAATGGTCATAAGTCACTTTTTTCAGTGCCATTGTAACTTTGAATGGTCATTCCACACAAGCAAAGTTTACGAGCAAAAGAGGGGGAAAAAACTCCAGAGAAGTTCCTGAGACAGGAAGTCTAGTCCTGCCAAGAATGTAATAAGGGTTAATGGAGAGGCAGTTTCTGTGAGCAACACCAGAATGTTTCCTTCCTGCCTTCCTTACAGGATTAGGCCAGTAATTTCTTCTAACAACCAGTTCTCCAAACTGCTTAGAATGTTAATAACCAGTTCTAGCGAATAGATGCGAACTGGTAGAATCCCACCCCTAAATGAAATGCAAAATAAAAACACCATATAAACTAGGAAGCTACAGGGTGGTCACTGAAAATCTAAACAGTATAAATTAAAATACAACTGAAAGTCAACTAAAACCCTTGGGAAAACAGATCTTCTGGCGCCAAAATGAAGCTAATCTTGCCCAAATGAGCAAAGTAAAAAAAAAAGAAATTCATAAAATGAAGAGCTATCACAGAAAAATCTCCGTCTCTGAGAGTGGCGCATTTCCTTTCCTTTAGTGAGGGGCTCTTTCAGGTAGCCTGGTCCTCTGCCATTTGCATCTTTAAAGGTCAAAATCAGCCCTTTGAATTATGTCCAGGAATAGTGGCAGCCAGAACTGACATAATATGTTTCTATCAGTTAAATCCCAGGGAGCAATCTCACCATTCTAATTTGAACTCACTGAAATGTCTGGATTGTTTTCAAAGGTAGACTCATGTCCAGTGCATTGCCACCCAAGACAAACAACCCCAAACCGTGACCCTGTTATTTAAGGATGGGCATGGATCCCACCAGGATAAGTCAGCTATCCCTCAGCTCAAAAGATGCACCAACACAATCAGTATGTCTAACTTCTAGGCCTCAGAATGTTATAAAGGAGAGGACTGTAAGTGTGTGTATGTGTGTGTGTCACTATCACAATCTTTCCGTTTTAAAAAGTTGCCCTCACTGTAGCCAAAATACAGCCTTATGAGAACAGTCTGGGACGTGAGGCTTGCCAAAATATTTTAACTACATACAATTCTTCTGTGCCAACTTCCAGAAAAATAATAAGCAATTTAACAAACATTTGTCTTTGATAGATTTCTCAATGTCATACTCAGGAATCTTCAGGAAGCACTTTTAACAGTCACACAGAGCTTACACCTAATTCTTGTTAAAGTTAAAAAAAATAGTAATCATCCAGGTGAACAGGTATAAATGATAAAAAGCAAACAAGGGAATTTTATTCATTTTCTTTTTAAAGATATATATTCTAACTCCGGCAGTATTTAAGTGACAATTTAGTGACAATTTATCAATCAGAGAAATTGTTTATTTTATGATCCACAATTCACCAAACCACCATTTAACATTTATTTATTTTATGATCCACCATTAGCTTTTTGTGTGTGTGTGAGTAAGTATATCTTTACTTAACTTTGAAACCTGGTGCTGAGAATTTAGGAAGCACGGCAAGGAACAATGGCAGTTCTGTCACTTCTCGGCCCTGATAGCCACACAGGAAGTGGGGATGAATCCAGCTACCCAATGCTTGGGATAAGGGGGTAGGGGGATGATTTATTGCCAAATGTCCACAGTGGCAATGGCCCCCCTTCCTGCTGTCACTCAGGCCTTGCAAAGTTTCTGTGTGCCCGAAAGAAGAGGTTCCCCCCTGATTTGAAGAAGTTACAATGCTTGTCATAAAGTGTCTTTTAGAAGAGGGGAACGGGTATGAAAATGCCCAAAGAAAGGAAACAATCAGAAGAGACCAGAAGATGGATGTTCTGTAACCTTTTCTCAGAGACCTATTTCTTCTTCTTTTTTTTTTCTCCCTGTCTTTAGTAAGGGTTTGTTTTGGCTGATGACAATGCGTAATAGCCTGATAAATTGATTTTGTGAGTCCCCTTTCTTGTCCCTTGAGAAGACACTAACTCTCTGGGACTTCAGAGAGTTCTCAGAAGCAGAAGACAACAATTAGTTTGTTGGAGATGTTAGAAAGGGGGCTTCAAAGTTTTGGGCCAGGAAAAAAAATCCTTTCTGATAGATCAAGGCTGACAATGTTGGCAGCTGCTAGAAGAGTGAATTCAACTCTAGCTGAAACATGGAAAGTATTGGGAGAATTGCAGCATATTAACTCTATGTGACTTTCTGTGCAAACTCATAGACCAAGAGACAGACATTGTACACAAGAACACAACCACACTAGCATGTACACAGTAGGATCTGCTTATTCGCCGGAAATTCTCTAAAGGCCAATAGCATATTAAATCAATTGTTGCTGTTGTTGTCATCATTATCATGATCATCACAAGAATGTGCCTGCTCAAATCCTTCTGCATAGCCTTCATAGACTTTTCACTTTTAAAATATTTATAACACAATAATACAAATAATGCCAAAATATTATCTGCCCTCCCCACCAAAAATAGTTTCAAAGGTCGTAGGAATATGCAATGAACAATCTGCTAAGGCAAAATGTTGATGAATTCATTTATTTCTTTTTTTTATTCATTGTTTTGCAACACATTCTACAATTTCAAATGAAAGTCTCCTTAAAGTAAGTATACAGCTAGCATATATTAGCATCTTTATGTTTGATTAACACTGGTTATCCAAAACTCCAGGTTTTATTGAAGTTTCTTCCCCCCCTAATTCAAATAGGAACCAGCCACCCCTGGTTCTTTTCCTAGAAGCAACCATATATGTTTGCTTCATAATGCAAAACATAAATCACTGTAAAACACAACCCTTCATGTGTTTCATAAGAAACAGCCCCTACTAAGTAATTAGGTTGTGTGGTAAGAATATATTAAATTGTAACCTTAATTTATAAATATGAAATTGTTGTCTCTGATTCATTCTTAAACTAGTCTATTAGTAGAATTATAAGTACATCAATGTAAATATGACCACCAGGAGAAAAACAATCCCAAAAGTTAATTAACCCAGTTTGCTTTATTTAAAATTCGTGTTAGTTTCATAACAAGACTTCAGGGCAAATGTATAAATATGCATGGTACTCCATTGCAAAACTGGGTATACAAAAATAAAATAAAACTGCTATGATTTTTTATATATTATTAAAATATTCTATGCTTAGACATTTGTTTAAAAAATGTATTAATATCATTTATTATAGACTGAGAATACATGGTCAGAATGTACATTAACTTCTACTAAATATGCAGAGAGACTTACTTGAATTTATGTGAGAATTGTGAAAACTCCATTGATCACGCCTTATTAACAGTTTACCTGAGCACAATCTATTAGCCTTTCCATATGTCTAACTAACAGAAGATTCTACATGCAATCAATAATGCCTAATATGTCTATTTCCATGATTAATTGCCATTTTCTAATTAGCTTTAGACAATAACTGACATGTAATTGATGGTTCATTTACAAAATCAGGTTTTAATTGAAAGATGGTCTTTAAACACAACTCTGGTATTTAAATGAATTGTAATAGGAAAAGTTCCTTTAACCTTAGAGGAAGAAGGGAGAATATGGTAAAGTCCCAGTTTTGTTAGTATATAAATTTGCAAAACTCCTAAATGCATGAAGATGTGAATACTATACATTATGCCAATAACTACTCAACCGAACTCTTAACATCAATCTAAATAACATCACTAAAAATCTTCCCTCCTGATTTTGCTTACAAATATTAAATTATTACGTGGATTAATATAAAGAGACTGGACATTAGATAACTATAACCCTAGATAGATAACCCTAGTCCAATTTAGTTTAGCATTTACTTTTAAAAATGCAACAGAAAACTTGAGGTTCTCTCTGTATTCATGCAACCCTTTCATTAGTTTGATATACTTTTTTCTTTCAATATCCTTTCAATTCATAGTCAAAAAATTTTGGAGCCACCATTTATTTACTATGATTAAATACCCAGAACTTCATTATGTAATTAATCAAAGAGATACAATTATTCTTCCCTTCATTTACTGAGATTAAGTTGGTTCCATTGAGTTCCAGAAACTCTTCAGCACCATGGGAGACTTTGAAAATGCAAACTCTCTAAAATTTAGCAGCACCCCTGAGGGCCACAAATTGAGAGAGATTAATTCTGTGCTCCTGCATCTCTCATTACCAAGAGACCTGAAGTAGGTCAAATACAAGTTAATCTGTTAAATTCCACTTTAATGCATGGATGTTAAGGCAGCTAGCAGATTGGCAAATGTCTGTAGGGTAGAACTGCAAAACTTAATAAATGCATTCCAGGTTGGCAGAGAACAACATTCCAATTAATTTAAAAACCAGAAACTTAAAAATACCTTTAATTAGGCATATTTATATTTGTTCATATATAAGTAAGCATAAATAATCGATAATGTAATCGATAATGCACCTTTTGTATGTAAATAATGACTGAAAGGATGATGATGATGATGATGATGAAGATGATGATGATGAAGATGATGATGATGATGATGATGATGATGATGATGATGATGATGATCATGTGGATGTTTCATATTATGAAATAAAGCTTATTTGATTTGGAAGGATTCTAGCAATATGGTAGAAATAAAATTGTAATATCCATTTTGTTGCAAAGATTTAAATTTCCCTCATAGAAACATCATTTATGTAGATTTGTCTATTCTTCTTTCAGTCTTAGAATAGAATTGAGATTCAGCTCCATTGGTAAGATGGAGCTGAATCTTTACCCTGGGCCTATCTTTACCCTGGGTGGTGTTTTCAAGCTTAGCAGCTTTAAGGTATGTGGGCTTCAACTGTCAGAATTCCCCAGCCAGCATGGAATTATGGGAATTGAAGTTCACATGTCTTAACACTACCAAGCTTGAGAAACACTGCAGTGAAGTTTTCTGTGGAATATTAATTTGCAGTAGTTCCAGACAAATATTCTCAGACTAGAATGGTGATGGATCTGCTGGATCTAGAACCATTTGATTTTTCTGAGGAGCTCTCAACCTGGAAATAAGGAGAAACTTTCTGACAGTGAGAACAATCAACCAATGAAACAGCTTGTCCTCTGAAGTTATGGGAGCTCCATCTCTTGAGACTTTCAAGAAGAGATTGGATTCCCATCTGTCAGAAATGGTGTAGGGTCTCCTGCTTGGGCAGGGAATTGGACTAGATGACCTACAAGGTCCCTTCCAACTCTGATTATCTGTTATCTGTAAATTAATGTCTATGGAAAGTCTGAGTCATGCAGGTCATGGTTGTCCCAAAGTGTTTTTTTTTTTCAAAAGGCAACTGGACTTTGAAAACATTTAACTTCTCAAAAGTTTTAGTTCTGACCCAGTTCTTCAGTCAGAATGGATGAGAAGTGAAACATCTTCAAGGAAAAAAATAGTCCAATTGCCTTTTGAAAAAATACCTTTGGGACTCTCAAATTAATATAGTGCTATAATAGTTATTATCCCAGACACACTACTCTTAAAGGGACAAAGATCTCTCAAGCTGCAAACCATGGCCAATTGTCGCCATATCTTGTTCCAGTTAGTGAAATCCAACAGAAATCATCAGAAAAAGCTATATTCACCCCAATACCTCACTTATAATTGCACTGTTGGGTAATTGTATATTTTTTATGATGGTCAGTTTTCCAACTAAGCTAATGTTAAAAACTAGGATGATTTATTTGTTTATAAAATTTATGAATGTGGCTGGATCAGACAAATACGTGGATGACCATAAACTAAATAAATGACCATAAATAAAAAACAACACTTCCACACCATTATCAAAAAGTGCACTGATGTGTCTGTGTAGTCACCAAGAACAGAATTAAGCTCAAGAGAGTTTCTAAGCCTAATTCTTAAAATCATTAAAAATATATAGCATTAGCTTATGATTTAACATCCATATCAGGTTCTGCTTCAATCACTGTTCATATGCAAAGGAATCCCTTACATCATTATAAAGCCTCCTTCTCTCTTCCCACAAAGACCACACCATTATGGTCTATTGAGGATTACAAATGTCAGAGAAATCTACCCTAGCTTTCTGTTTATAGGAAAAGACAGCAGCAACAGAGTATGTTGCCATCCATTCTTTGATGGAAAACTTAGAAAGTAATAAACAGCACTTATTTCAGAATGTTGCATAAAAAAACAGTATGCATTTATGAAAATTCATATTTGTAAAAGCTATGTATAAAAACCATATGTCTGGCCTATATTAAGTAGCTATTAGGAACAGTTAATGTAGGGAAAAATTAAACTACAGATTATTCCATTAATTCTATGCATAACATAACTCAAATGCTGAGAAAAGATGCCCCCAAAACCTGACCAAGTGGTGCAGAGGTGGTATTCAGCAGTTTCTGACCAGTTCTGGAGAACCGGTAGGGTAAATTTTGAGTAGTTTGGAGAACCGGCAAATACCACCACTGACTGGCCCCACCCCCATCTATTATCTGCCTCCTGAGTCCCAGCTGATCGGCTGGGTCTTCTTTTGTTGCCCTGCATAGGAGAACGGAGCTGGAAAGCAGGTTGGTGGGGGGAGGGAATGGGATTTTGCAGTAACCTTTTCCAGGAGTGGAGAATTAATGGAGATTCAGCAGTATCCTTCCCCTTCCACGCCCACCAAGCCATGCCCACAGAACTGGTAGTAAAAAAAAATTGAATCCACTGCCACTGTGGTTTTAGTTATTCATTTTAGCACTTGTATTGGTTTTGAAACTAATTTACTGCATAGAACAGATGAACATGCAAGTATTTGTGGCCATGACGAGTCAGATATACATCAAATCTAACTTTAGTATATGCACTGCACGTTGTTAGTGTGATACTAAGAATGGATATCTGCAGGGCATTAATCTGAGCGGTACAGGATGCTGTGTGTGAACTGATATCATTAAACAAATGAGAATTATGAATCTGTCCTGTAACGCAAGTGCATCCTTTATAGTATGTATGTTAGTGGGAATGCCCAATGGCTCACCAGTTAAAGACACAACTTGTCAGCTGGAAAGCTTGACATCCCGAGTTCAAAACCCAAATGCTGCATGATGGGGTGAGCTCCCATTATTTGCACCAAATCCTGCCAACCTAGCAGTTCAAAAGCATGTGAATGTGAGTAGATAAATAGGTACCACTTTGGTGAAAGATAACAATGTTCTGTGTGCCTCAGTGTATAGTCATGCAGGCTACATGAACATGGAAGGATCTTCGGACAATGCTAGTTTTCTCAATTAAGAAATGGAGATGGGCACCACCCCCTAGAGTCAGAAATGACTGGACAGGGGAAATCTTTACTTTTACCTTTATGATGTCAGCATGCATGCAACATGATTTGGACATCATTATGGCTTTTATTGGACCCCTATGATTCCAAGAGCTTTCATATGCATGTCACATTTATATGGAACCCTTGTTGCTGAGCATGGAATTCGTTTCACACTGTTTCTGCAATTTAGAGTATAAATTTCTCAGAAGCCAAATTCTATATTTGTGTTTATGCTAATCTACTAAATCTGGGGAGTGGGGTGCTGATTTTTTTTATCTTAGATATTAATAATTTCCAAGCAGTCTCCTTTGTTCCCGATTTATTTTATACAACAAGGTTGCACAAGGCATTATCTTCCTCTTTTCTCTGTCATAATCTACTACTGGTCCATTACATAACACAAGAATGTGGGTGGTTATTGGCCATATGCTTCTTTTCATATCTTGCTAAGAAGTCAACAACTTGCATACTTTGACTGCAAGCATTTCATTTCCTGCAGTGCCGTCTTGATCATCCATTTCATCTGGGGATGACATTTCTATGGATGGTAGTAATTTTCACAAAAAGGAAAATATGATAAATGCTAAAAACTACTGCAGAGCCACATAATTGTGTGTCAAGGTGATTCCCTAGCATGAGTTTGCTTTTTCATATTTCTTACTTGCTCCTAATGCATCTTCAGTAGGCATGCAAACTGTCAGCCATTTTAGTTAACGATCTCAATTTTGTATGTCAACCTGAATTCAGCTGGTTCTTTCCAGAGCAGTAATATTATCAGTCTTGTCTTGAGGAGTGGGGGAGCGGGGCAACTGTAAAAGGGGACAGATTTCCACACCTGATGAAGAATGGAAATACCTCAAATTTATTTGTATAATTCTGTTTCATAAGTTTAAAAAATATGCCATTAAAAATGCAAACAAGTTACTCTTTCCAATTTTTTCTTGTATGTGTGTGCACATGTGTCAGGAAATAAATACACTGCTCAAAAAAATATAGGGAACACTTAAACAACACAATGTAACTCCAAGTCAATCACACTTCTGTGAAATCAAACTGTCCACTTACGTAGCAACACTGACTGACAATCAATTTCACATACTGTTGTGCAAATGGAATAGACAACAGGTGGAAAGCATGGCAGTTACCAAGACATCCCCAATAAAGGAGTGGTTCTGCTGGAGGTGACCATAGACCACTTCTCAGTTCTTATGCTTTCTGGCTGATGGTTTGGTCAGGTTTGAATGCTGGTGGTGCTTTCACTCTAGTGGTAGCATGAGATGGAGTCTACAACCCACACAAGTGGCTCAGGCAGTGCTGCTCATCCAGGATGGTATATCAATGTGAGCTGTGGCAAGAAGATTTGCTGTGTCTGTCAGTGTAGTTTCCAAAGCATGGAGGTGCTACCAGGAGACAGGCCAGTACATCAGGAGACGTGGAGGAGGCCGTAGGAGGGCAACAACCCAGCATCGGGACCGCTACCTCCACCTTTGTGGAAGGAGGGACAGGAGGAACACTGCCAGAGCCCTGCAAAATGACCTCCAGAGAGCCACAAATATGCATGTGGCTACTCAAACGGTCAGAAACATAAGGATGGTATGAGGACCTGACATCCACAGGTGGGGGTTGTGCTTACAGCCCAACATCGTGCAGGACATTTGGCATTTGCCAAAGAACACCAAGATTGGCAAATTCACCACTGGCACCCTGTACTCTTCACACATGAAAGCAGGTTCACACTGAGCAGATGTGACAGATGTGACAGGGTCTGGAGACACCGTGGAGAACGTTCTGCTGCCTGCAACATCCTCCACCATGACCGGTTTGGCAGTGGGTCAGTAATGGTGTGGGATGGCATTTCTTTAGGGTGCCAGACAGCCCTCCATGTGCTTGCCAGAGGTAGCCTGACTGCCATTAGGTACCGAGATGAGATCCTCAGACCCCTTGTGAGACCATATGCTGGTGCAGTTGGCCCTGGGTTCCTCTTAATGCAAGACAATGCTAGACCTCATGTGGCTGGAGTGTGTCAGCAGTTCCTGCAAGATGAAGGCATTGATGCTATGGACTGGCCCGCCCGTTCCCCAGACCCGAATCCAATTGAGCACATCTGGGACATCATGTCTCGCTCCATCCACCAACGCCACATTGCACCACAGACTGTCCCGGAGTTGGGGGATGCTTTAGTCCAGGTGTAGGAGGAGATGCCTCAGGAGACCATCCGCCACCTCATCAGGAGCATGCCCAGGCATTGTAGGGAGGTCATACAGGCATGTGGAGGCTACGCACACTACTGAGCCTCATTTTGACTTGTTTTAAGGACATTACATCAAAGTTGGATCAGCCTGTAGTGTTTTTTTCCACTTTAATTTTGAGTGTAACTCCAAATCCAGACCTCCATGGGTTGCTAAATTTGATTTCCATTGATAATTTTTGTGTGATTTTGTTGTCAGCACGTTCAACTATGTAATGAACAAAGTATTTAATGAGAATATTTCATTCATTCAGATCTAGGATGTCTTATTTCTGTGTTCCTTTTATTTATTTTTTGAGCAGTGTATATTTCTTTCAGCTTTCCCCAAAATTATTTTGTCCACTGTCTGTTGATTATTTTTAGTGGTTTATTACTATAATATTGTACAACCACATAAATGTTCCAAAGGTGGTTTTTCAAGAGGCAATTGGACTTTGTTTTTCTTCAAAGACATTTTGTTTCTCATCCAAGAAGCTTCTTCAGCTCTGACTGGATGGTGGGGAATAGAAAGATTTATATTCCTTGCAAACAGTTGGTTATTTGCATTCTTTTATAGAGTCATTGAAGTCTCTTGGATGTTTATCTGTATCCTCAGGATTACCTGAGTAGTGCAAATGGGTATGGAGCCTTCTTGGAACTGCTGAAGGAAAACATCCTCAAAGAAAAAAAGCCAGTTGCCTCTTGAAAAAGCACCTTTGGGACATGACCTGGATGTCTGAGAATCTCCATAGATGTTTTATTTGTAAGAGAACAATTCACCATAAAAAATTCAAAGTGTTGAACAGAAGGAAAGGTTCCAAAAAGGATCAATGTCCTGGGTGCTGATCTTGAACAGATTTCTCCAACAATGCATTATCTGGTAGAAGTGAAGCTACTGCTTCTGGATTTCTCAGCCAGTACTAAATGTACTAACCAGGATTTTTTAGAATTAGTCTCAAACTGTCTTTGGATGATGCCAAAGTAGGAATCTTTAATTTTAAGGGGCTTTTCTGGAAGTTTTCTTTGGCTTATGTCCTAAGACCATAACAAATTGTATTTTCCTCTATAAACAAGCACAACCACTATTCTTGTCAAATCATTTGGGTGCCTTCCCATCTATCTCTATTCTGATTATAGCCTTTTTAAAATGTTCAGAGCAGTGGAATGTTTAATGTGGGCTCATCCCATTTGAGAAGTTAATGCTGTGATTTCTTGCTAACCACCTCTGTGAAACTGTTTTTCCCCGTTCTTCAGGATCAAAATATAATGATATTTTGTCAAGGCATTGTAACTTCATCCTTTTCCTGTGACTATTAACATGTTCTTGCCTCCTATCTTTACATCAACCCCTCTACACCTCCCCAGCTTCTGATACGCATTTGGTAACAATCAAGTTCTGATTTTAAGGAGCCTGAAGATAAGGTATCTGTGAGTTCCACACTTGGGGTAATTGATCACATTTGTTTCCTGTGCATAGGTTAGAGTCCTCTGCCTCATTCTCCTTGGAATGTTTCTCATTATCCTTTGCCTTGTTAGTCTGGTAGAAATGATCCATCGTAGTGAGTGAAAACAGGACGATACTATTACAAACCGCATCTAATCACCAATGGCAGCCTGTCTCTTTCCCTGGGAACTTTAGTACACTTAAATGTCTTTTTGTGAAGCCTCCTATGGTTTGATGCATGTGATTCAGAGGAGGGGGGGGGAGAATAACTTTATTCTGAGACTGTATATGTGCAGGGATTCCAACTTTTCTTAACAGTCTTGGTTAAAGTGAACAACCTATCAATCTATCTAATAAAAGTTTGCCTGAAGAGAATTCTTTTGTTTTTCTCTAATTTCTCCTGTCTCTTCAATTCTGGAAGAGTAGTCCTTGGAGAAGTTGAAAATTTTGCATATATAGGGATATACAGAAGTACCAACAAATGGCATAATTTGCAAACTGTATCACTCTGAAGAATGTACTTAGCATGGAAAGATGAATCCTTCTGCTACCCTTCAAACACAGCTTGAGGGTAGGACAAAACTTTTTGGGAATAATTAATCTCTTTTAAATACTGATACTGATACTGAGAATGAATCCCAAACCTGTCTTTGGTTTTTTCAACATCATGCTGTACAGGAAAATTGGCCCAGGTTACGAAACAATGATATTTAAAAAGCAGTGTGAAAACATGTCTCATTTTCTTTACAATTATAAATGACAGCAATTTATGGCAAATGCTTTAGAAATGGAAACAACATACACTGAGAAGTGTGTTATAATGTCCAGTTTTTATAAGTGTCTGGTTTATACTCAAATCTTTGTCATGGGAATCTAAATTCAGATTGTCTCAACTTCACGGACATGTCAGTTTTAAGATATATGTGCCATTATCATCTTATTTGAAAACAGACTGCTTATTTTCTATGTATTTTTTATAAAAATGTATTTTAAAGTTTTCTAAATGTGTGGGAAATATGTTGAATATGTTGATGCAGTTTGTATTAGCACAACTTTCATAGTGAAACTTTGCTTTAACAGATCTTCATTTAACAGACTTAACAGACTTAGATGTAATATAATGTAAATTTGTGGTCAGATTTAACCCACTGAAATAATAGGCCAGTTGATCCTAAAGTCATTCCAGACAATTGATGTTATTTATGTAATCTGAGTAATTTATAGAATGAAGTCGTTGGTGTTTACATGTTGTTTACATCAATTTATATCCCTTGTGCCAATTTTTACTGTTCACAATATTGCTTTTTTATATCACTTCCATTCCATTTACAACAATCTTGGAAAATATTTCAATTGTTCTAAAAGACATAAAAACATAAATTATCTCCACAAATCATTTACATTTGGATTTAGCAGACATTTGGATTTAATACTTAATTCTACAAAGAATCTACTAAATTGAGCTTTACTTCATGTACATATTTCAATCTCTCATTATCATCTAGATTTTAGGGGTCACAACTCTTACCTGATTCTATTATTTCACCTAAATGTTGATAGAATTTATCTGCATAATCAATCCCAGTTCTACATAGCTTAGATAAATCTAAATAGATAAAGAGAGCCTTATAGATCTTCATAAATATTAAATTCGGGATATATTTTAGCAATCCCTAAGAAATGGTCCCAACAAGGATTTGACCAACTATTTTCATGACACAATAGTCAGATTCATTGTATCCCTTCCTGTCCTTTCTGATCTTAAGAAGCCTCAGTGACACAAACCCAAAAATGATTTCCATTTATTTCATTGCCTAGTCCAAATAAATATTTAAATTAGGCAAAGAACTGGTTTCAGAATATTCTTTGCCACACTATGTCCTGGATATTTAACAAAGGAGACTACAGAGATATACAACATCTCTTTGCACACACACAACATAGAATTGCACTGGTCAGGTTTTTTTCTTTTTTCATCTTAACGCTCAAACAATCACATCACATTAAGCCACAATTTTACATCTATGGGTTGTAAAATAAACCATTTTTTGTTGGTTTATCATCAGGCACTTAGCCAGAAACCAAGGCTTACAAAGCATAATGCCTGGGTTCCTTTGCCACACTGTAACACAGCCAAACCAACCATTTCCTAACTTATTGGAACATGTGAATGCAGAGAGAAAATATACTGTAGTATAGCACAGTGTAGGTGAGATTTGACTCCTATCTCCAAATGGGAAAAAAAGCCCTTGAAAAAAAGAGAAAAGGGTAGAGTTGACAGTCTCTAATTAAGTAAACTGAAAAGTTAGGATTTTAGTGGATTGTTTCCTGGATTCCACCTTAGAGAAAGTCTCTGAGCGGTTTGCATGCAAGAGCCAAATCAAATCAAACAATTTCTCCCTCTCATAATTTGGGTGTGGTTTGGGGATTTGGGACTTAAGAAAAAACTGTATCCATAGTTGTAGACTCTGATTCAGGCCCTGTTAGCTTTCATTCATAGTTTGAATACTTTTGTTAATTTGTATTAGGGCATAAGTGATTTGAAAACAGTAAGCGTGGTTCAGCCCCATGCTGTATTAGCAACAATATGGGTGCAATTTTTATTCTTCATATATTTTAATTTTTACTTATTAACTAAATGCTTGTGGACAAGTGTATCTGTGTGTCCTCAAAAAATATGGATTCTTATTTGTATTTTGCTGGAAGCTGGGTTCTTTGATAGTGTGTTTGATGGTAATTCAGATAAAAAAAACATAAAACCAATCTCTCAGACATTTGTATGACACCAATTCTATTGAAATTTTAAAAGGTGCACATTCTTTTGGCTATTTTCCCAGACTCAAGGCAAGATGAGTCTTGTAAAATGTTCATATTATTTCTTGTGGTAGGGCTTTTTTAATGTATTATCTATATTTCTATTACATACTCTAGCTGGAGGATTTTGCAATTTTGAAGTCCACACATGTTAAAGTTGCTGAGGTTAAAAAGTGCCCAGAATCAGTTGGAATCAGGCATTTATTACGTCTATTTAGTAAGTAAACCAACAAATAAGTTAAGAAATATTGTCATAGTATACTGAATTTTTTCCTTTATTTTTAAGAAATCAGCTATATCTCCCATGCAGTTTCCCCAATGTCATTTCTTTTCTTTACTTTCATTTCTTGTGTGACAAAGTAGAAATCAAAATAATCACTGATTGATAACCTTTCCCAGATAAAAACTTCTGAAGAGTTACCACATTTTTCTTGGGCTTAATAAGGTCAGTAACATGAAAAGTTCCTCCATTTCCTCCCTTATCATTAGCTTGGATTGACTTTTTAAAAAAACTTTCTCTTCCACTAGATTTTGCCTAATTAGGAAGCTAATTTCCTCCCCTCTGCTGGGAGTCTTTTCATAGCAGAAAAATCCCACCCATTGAAGAGTAAAATAAAATTGCTATGATTTCCTGGTCGGTGTTCTTTATCTTAGTTGTTGTGCTTATTCATCTCAGTGTCAACTTGTCCCACATTTGAAGAGATGGATTAGAATTAATCTTCCCCCAATGTCTTCCAAAAATGGCTGTAATTTGGAAAAATGAAACAACCTTCCAAATATTTCAGGACTGAAACAATGCTGGTTTTCATTCAGTCTGAAGGAAACAAATATAATGTCAACAGAAAGTAGTCTATTGATTCTGGCCACTTATATCTACTTTAATTTGTCAGCAGTACAGGAGATCTTTTTTTAAATGTAGTCCTAAACAATCTGTCAACAACATCTCTCGAAATCTCATATTGAAAGCATTTTAAATTTCCCTTCCAATTAAGCCTAAATTTTGTTGAGGTCATGGGCATGTCCGCGTCTTTCTGTTTTTCCAAAACCTCTGTCTTCTAGGAATCCACTCCCCACCCCCAACTTTCCAGTTTATTCAATAAATTGCATGCTTGCGATTTCTTATCCAAATCTCAACCAAACCAAATCTACTTGTCTTCCAAGCCTACCCACAGTTAGCCCTATCCTGCCATCTGTATCTTTACTAGTTACACATTGCTGTATATACTTTTTACTGCATTTTTGTGTTCATCCAGGTGGGTACTTATTCTTTGTGTTGATGAACACAAAAATGCAGTAAAAAAAGCTGGAACACACTTCCTCACTAGTCCAACACATGAAAGCCACAGGTCATAGCATCAACTTCAATGGCACCAAAGCCCTAGCCACTATAGAAAACCCCAGCCACAGAATTATCAGAGAAGCCATAGAGATTGAAAAAAGACCTGAAAGCATGAATAGAAGAGATGATTCCACCAGACTGTCAATTATTTGGAAGCCTGCACTCACTAACCAAAAAATCTCCACACCACTAGCCAGGCAAACACCTGGGCACAAACAGACCCCCCCCCCTGATACCTCCAGCTCAAACACACCCCAACCTGGCACCCAGATGAAACCTCGCTTCCTAACAAATGATAGCCACCCATTCACTCAGAGCCAAGCTGCACTAAAAACCTCCAATACAGGAACACAATGTTGCCAGCCAATCAAGACACACAAAAAGCCACAAAACAGACCGAAGATATTAGAAACACCAATCAAGCAGAACACAGCAAACTCCAAGACCAATAAACACAGACCAAGACTCCCAACCAATCAGGATGAAGAAAAAACCATTCTGGCACAAGAGTAGGCTATCCCCAAATTTAAAACTGAAACGGCTGTGAAAATCTGCCTCACAGATGAACACAATATAGAAACCTGATGATGGCAGATGAGATTCTGCCGAAACGTTGCTACAACTTTAAAAGCACAACTATAATGACGTGGGAAAATACCCGAACAAAGCTGAATAACATACATGTAAGTACCCGTGAAAACTTAAGAAAACAAATATATATATATATATATATATATATATATATATATATATATATATATATATACACACACACACATACACACACACATTTGAATTGCCTTTCTAGTCCATCTGTAAGTTCAGACACTGGTTTGCCATTAATTCTAGTTTGAAATTCTGCAAACAAGACACAGGAGTCAAATAATTACACTCCCCTGGAGTCTCACCCCTTAGTGTGTCCACCTGTAGCCAGACTGAGATTGCATCCCAATGCAATGAATTAGCACTTTAAGCTGATTAGAACAGCTTGGCACAACTCTATTTTATTGACACAATGAAGAGAGGACAGAAAAGCGTCTGAAATGAGAAAATCATTTCCATGCTGATTGAATTAAAAGGATAAAAGTTCTCTTTGCATTTCTAGTGTTCAGTTTGCGGGGGAGTGAGGGGGGGTGGGTAGGAAGCCACTTAAGAGATCACAATAGATCTGAGCAGACAGATGAAATACAAAACTTTAGAATGAGTGCGACAAGCAACTAAACATATTTTAAATCATTTTGTCGTGAGCATAATTTCAGTCATTGTTTAGCTCCAGCCTTTTGGTAAAACAAATCAATAATAATGCATTATTTTTATTTGCTTAGATTACTTACATTGCCTCTTTTTTAAAGAACATACTATATTGTTCTATAATAGGCTTGGCAGCAAACCTAAATTGGACTTAAACAAATGCTTCTTGTGTTTCTTGGTTCACAGAAGTGAATTAATGTAGTTTAATATATGGATAGCAATAATATAAAAACATATATTCCCAAGAAGGCTTAAATAGATTCTAAATCATGAACATTAGAAATGCAAAGAGACATTAGCTGACATTATTTAACAGAAAATAAACTAACTGAAACACAGTGTATCAGGGAAATGTATGAGCCTGTGTCATTACGAAGAGTTATCTTATTAAATTTCAGTTTAACAATAATAGCAAAAGAAATATAGACAGTGAGGGATTCCTGTGCCTAATTTGTAATTATTTTCAAAGCAAATGTGCAATTTCATTCATGAGCTTCAAAGTCAAAGCTATTCATCTCACTTTTTTGTTATGTAACTTTTTTAGAAAAGTAATCCATTTAAAATTTCACTTTTATCAATAAAACCATAATTATTTTGCAGTTATTTTAAATATAACATTGTCCAATAAAATTATCTTTTTCAGACAACATTATGATGATGCATATTTACTTGGAAAAAATTACCCAGTATTCTTCTTCTAAGAATTAACCAGCAATTTAAAGTTATAAGCAGTTGTATATTGTTTGTCCAGATTTTTCTCAATGGGAAAAGCCCTAAAATATATTAAAATTAAATTAATAAATAATAAATTAAATGTCTATTGGCAGGTCCATACAATATAAAAAGCAAGAAAATTATTCCAAATGTTTCCCTGATTTCTCTAAAACTTTATGGCAACAATTGGTCTGAGTCTAATTATTATCTAATTACAATTTTATCTTTAGCATAAATGTTACTTTAATTTGGGTTTCCCCTTTTCTTCATTTTAGTTTTTTCTCTGGTCCTAATTGACCAGATGTGCTATTAATAGAGACAGAACTGTCTTTATATAAAACAAAACAGCAAAAGCTATAGATAATTGCTTCAATAATATACAAAAGAAAAGTATATGGAATCTTAATGGTTTGAGTAATAGTTGTACTAATATATTTATAAAGCACCTTAATTAAACAAAGTATGCTTATCTAAAGAATGACTTAAAGCCAAGCCTATGGTAAGAAAGCATAATAAAATGTATAACATTTATAAAAGAACTATGCCTCCTTTAAAAGTGCACAATTTTTGTCAAAAGAGGCTGGAAAAGCAATTTTAGTTTTTTAAAAAAAAAATATTTCCCATTTTTATTATAAGAAATAAATTTAGCATTAGCCCCCATGTGTTTCAGAATCAAAGGCTGAACTAATTTGGAGAAGCCATTTTTCATTCCACTTAACTATAACCAGTTTTCCCTTTTTTTGAGACCTGGCTCCAATATGTCCCATGTTTTAGAAATGTTAATATGGAAATCCCAGTAAAGATTTCACTTTCTGAAAGGTTGGCTGACGCAGCATTTGGTTAACAGTCACACTGTGAAACCTTGAACTAGATTCCCCTCATAGAAACATTACTGATAGCCACATCACCCTCGAGATGGAGAAAATGCAAGGTTAAGTGTTCAAGATCATACAGTCGGTGACAAAATAGAAATGACTCCAAAATGTTATTTCTCCCTTCTTTCCCACCTCTGATGGACTGGGCTAAGCGGTAAAGATATAAAAAAAAAACATGAATAGAAAGCATTGGGATATTCTAACAAATTCAACGTAGTGTAACTTTGCTGACAGCTTGTCACATTTCACTGAGTCTTGATCTGGAATCCTGTGATAACATCTGTATTCACTCAGAGTGAAAAGCTTGGCTTATGAGGGAGGGAGAGGGAGGGAGAGGGGGAGAAGGGGAGAGAGAGAGAGAAGGGAGGGAGGGAGGGAGGGAGGGAGGGAGGGAGAAAGAAAGAAAGAAAGAAAGAAAGAAAGAAAGAAAGAAAGAAAGAAAGAAAGAAAGAAAGAAAGAAAGAAAGAAAGAAAGAAAGAACCTTATGACAACAGGAAGGAAGGAAGGAAGGAAGGAAGGAAGGAAGGAAGGAAGGAAGGAAGGAAGGAAGGAAGGAAGGAAGGAAGGAAGGAAGGAAGACTTTATGCCAACAGGAAGGAAGGAAGGAAGGAAGGAAGGAAGGAAGGAAGGAAGGAAGGAAGGAAGGAAGGAAGGAAGGAAGGAAGGAAGGAAGGAGAAAGAAAGAAAGAAGACTCCTACCATACAAAGTTTTAGTATCCTGTCAATTCTGACATGTCTTCTGAATTTTTTTGAATCACTAAACACTTTTGGAACTCTGGTTCCTATTATCATTTCTTCATTTCTATAGTCAGCAATGCTGGAAAAAAAAACCCTTAAATTCTGAAGACAAGGTACTGGCTGGCAGCTTTCTTCTTGTTGTCTAATCCTCAAGCCCTCATTCATGCTCACTGTTAATCTCTTAAGGCATTATAAAACTGTTAGACAAAGAAATGTGAATACCTCTGCTCTCTGCAAGAATGGGAGGAAACCAAAGAGAATCTGGATCATGCTAAGCTTTTCTCTGCTGCTCAGAAATGATAAACTTAAATCGATTGCATCACTTTTTTTGTAATTCTCAGACACTGTTGGAACACAGGGGAACAGTAAGCATCAGCAAGACTGAAGGGAAGAAAGACTATTTCAGCATTTTTAGCCAGATCTCTGCCATGCAAAATCACAGTCAGTGCATTTGAGTTTTAATCTACTCATTAATGACTCAACATTATTGTTTAATTTTGATGGCTCTGCAAATCATTATGTTTTGTTATAAATTCTTGCCATGTGAGGACTTAAGGAAAAATGTCTTAGCCTTAAACAATGATAAAGCTGGCCATCAGCAAATAGATGCAGGTAGTCCAACCATTCAGTGTCATGACATTGATGACTGGCCCTTGAACCTGTGGTTGTCACATCGTCTCTGCAGTGATGTGATTGTGATCTGAGCTGTACAACAGTAGCAGCATCTCCTGTTCACATAATTCTCAATTTCAACCTTCAAAGCCAACCTTCAGCTTCCAACAAGCACAGCCAATAAAAACACACAAGTCACCAACACATGACATCATACCTAATGACCCCATGATGAGCAGAACAAAAGCTTTGCCATTCTTGCCATGATGGTGGTTGATATTTCATGTGTAGTGTATTGGTTCAGAGCTATTGGATTGATGTGCAAGCAGGCTCATGCAAAACAAAAACCCACACAAACCGGCTCTTTAAGTTTTGGTAGCACAGCTGTCCTCACATGTGTCTCAAAAACTTGCCTGGCAATGGCAGAGCCCTCAGGAACGACATAAAAAGAACAACCTTGGCACAACCATCAGCCAAGAGGGTCTCCTTTCAGCTGAATGTGATGGAATAAAACATTAATGAGTGGCAAATGCTGCATTTCGTGCTTCTGAACTTTCAAAGCAGGGATGAGAAATTTGCAGATAGCTCCCAAGTCCCCTAAAAATTCATCACTGAAATCACCCACTAAGACCAATGCAATTTTCTTTGAGAGCAAAAAAAGCCAAGTAGAGATGTCCTAAAGGTGCTTTTTTAAGAGGCAACTGGACATTCTGGTGGGGGTATGGTTTGAAGATTTTTCACTTCTCATCCAAGAAGCTTCTTCAGTTTCACTTCTTGGATGAGAAGTGAAACATCTTCAAAGAAAAAACTGCAAGTGCAGTTGCCTCTTGAAAAAAGCACTTTGGGACAACCATGACCTGGATGACTGGGAATCTCCACAGACGTCAAGTAGAGATGCTGTGCTAAATTTCAATAGTTAACACACATTTTTAACACATAATGAAAAAACTATAATGCTACATTTACTTTAGGCAACACATATTATCTATGTAAAAGAAACACAAATGATTTGACAAGAACTGAAAACTCCACTTCTGTCATATTTGGTGGCCATGCCTTTGTTGCTTCACACCATCCAGAAAGATGGTTTTCAAAGAAAGAGGCACTCCTAAGCCTCTCCCGCCTCAAAGATACCCACTTCTTGTTTAAATTTTTGGGATCACCATGGGCATCTGCAAGGAACAAGGGAGCAAATGACAAAAATGAATGCTATAGTGAGCCATGGTGGCACAGTGGTTACAGTGCAGCACTGCAGACTACTTCTACTGACTACTGTCTGCCTACAATTTGGCAGTTCACATCTCACCAGGCTCAAGATTGACTCTGCCTTCCATCCTTTCATGGTGAGTAAAATGAAGATCCAAATTGTTGGGGTCAGATACTAACTCTGTAAACCAGAACTGTAAAGCACTCTTAAGTGGTATATAAGTCTAAGTGCTATTGCTACAATTAATACCATTTTATCAGTAATTGGCATGGAAGTATGTAAGTTGACCTTTGCTCAATGACACCATCATGAGTCAATTTATCAGCATCCAGGTTCTTGAATATATTGCTGCTAATCACTGCACACAAAAATAGACACGGTGTGCTTATAAACGGAGCTTACAACTTTAAATTAACAAACATCTATCCACTGCCATACTATGGAGGTTATGAGAACTCCATCAGGAAAGCCTATATTTGGTTGTGAGATGGAAAAATTATAGGACATTGTGCTTGATCAGGGGTGTCAAAATTGCAGGGTCACAGTGGGGTCATGTGACGTATCATGACCTTCCCCCCTTTGCTAAACCAGGCATGGGCGTGGCCATCGTGTCATGCAGCCAGCTTGCGGGCCACATGTTTGACAGTCCTGTGATAGATGGCATCACAAAGGTCCATGTGCTACAATGTATAGTGCACAGGAGTTGCTGCAGCAAAGGAAAACAATACCAATTCTTCAGAGCTTTCTATGGAACCAAAATGCCAAGGCCAAACTCCAGCTGAAAAAAGTAATGACCAAAGCCACCGTTAGTGAGCCATTGCTAACTGACTAAACGAGAGGTCCAGATTTGCCTCTCCTAAAGAATGTCACACTTTCCCAGTACGTATTTGCGCACTGTCTCTTCACTGTTTGTTGAGCCATCAAAACACACCTTTGTTTCATTTTGCATTCAGTTTTCACCTCTGACCTAAGGAGCTAGTGGTAGTCTTCCTGAACTTTATTGCCTGTTAATAGACTGCGGACTCTCTTTTCACGGTTACAGAAATCCAAAGAAAAGACATTTAATTAAAGGTTCACAAAGCCCACATCTGAAAAGCAAAGTCAGTGTGCTATTTAAAAAAAAGAAAGGAAGGGAAAAGAATATTATCTTTGAGGTGCTTTTGATATTCTACAAGTTTGTGCCACCCTTTCAAAAATAAGAAAACAGCACTGATTTAATTATCTTCCTAGAGAACAATAGCATAACAAGCTGAATAGCACCAAATGATTGATCTGAATCATTCATCTTCCCTTTCCATCTATCTATACATTTTGTTTCTTTTAAGGTGTCAGGCTGATGTCCATGTCACAGAGCAGTGCAGGGCTTTCATCAAACACATGGTCTTTCTTGCTCACCATTTTATGAGGCACGGTTATATATACTTTTTCATATTTCTTTGTTTATAAATGCTAATAACCACACTAATTCATTTCCCACCTTCTTTCTTATTTAGATACAAATTGTGGGTTTTGTTGTTGTTACTTTAATCAAAGGTAGCCAGAGTATTTATTCTTTTTCTTATTGTTTTGAGAGCTGAACTAATATTGTAACCTCCCAAAGATTCTTTTTCACTTAGGGGATGACTTTATCATTACCATATGTTCTTGCAGATATTATTTTATATTAAAAGGCATTGTTTGAGAGGGGCTAGCAGCAATCTTGGGGGAAAAATCCACAAATGCTTTAAATTTTATTTTAGAAAGAACTTGATAATCATTATGAACACCTTCTTTTTTTCCCCTCTTTTGACATGAGCAATAAACTCTGCTTAGTACAGACAGGCATTGAATATTCCAAGTCAACTACGTTGCTTAAGGAAACATGCTCAAACAATCAGCTTTTGACAGCTGCATCTCCTGTTATTTACAATGGCCATCACAGTAATAACTCACTATTTCTATATTAATAAGGCAGTGAAATTTATTATGATGGTATTGAAAAGTTATTAAGTACTGCATCCCAAGTGACAAAGTGCCACAGCACTGTCACTATCCAAAAGCAGTTGCCCATCCATCACCAGCCATTCCAGATGGTCTTGCATCTTTATCGCTCCCAGGTTGGTGACATCACCTGTTCACCCCCTCAAAATTGATGATGAAAGCAAACAGATCTATCTTACTTACATTTACCAAATCAATTTAATTTTACAGGCTGTGGCTTAGTGACATATTGACTGTTTTCCTTAATGGCATCTACTGTACTTAAAGCAAGGAACTCATCTTTGAATCCTGGCTTGCAATGTGTCATTTCATAATAAATTTTTTTATCATGCATTTATTTAATGGGAAAAATTATGTCTTGGCGTTACTGTTCTTTAATTTAGTTTTTCCTTCCTTCCTTCCTTCCTTCCTTCCTTCCTTCCTTCCTTCCTTCCTTCCTTCCTTCCTTCCTTCCTTCCTTCCTTCCTTCCTTCCTTCCTTTTCAAATGTTGTATCTTCCTAAATGATAGCTAAACAATATTAACTTTTTTAAAAAAAGAAAAATAAATTAGATTTTCTGCCATCTTTTCATTGATTGTATCTTTTTCTTTCCTGCTACCTTGAGAATCCACTTTAAAAATAGGCTTAAACTTAGCTACACACTTAAAAACAAAATCATTCATAAAGGCATGACAATTGTACTAACCTCACCCCCCTTACCAGATTATAACTGGAATTTAACCCCATCCATTGCTGTTATTTATCCACAAAACAGCATCTGGTAGAACAGATAACAATTCTCACAATTCAGTGTGAAAGGTATTGCAGCTATCCATCATATTGTTGTAATAGCAAAAGCAACAATAGCACTTACACTTATATACTGCTCCATAGTGCTTTACAGCACTCTCTAAGTCTAAGCAGTTTACGGAGTTAGCATATTGCCCCCAGCAATCTGAGTCCTCATTTTATGACCTCAGAAGGATAGAAGGCTCAATCAACCTTGAGCAGGTGAGAATTGAACTGCTGGCAGTCTGCAGAATTAGCCTCAATACTACGTTCTAACCACTGCACCAGTGGTTCTAGTTCATCTAATGAAACTGAATAGAGGAAAACATATATAAGGAAATACTATCTTATCCAGGATATGGTGAAGCTATGGGATTCTGTCTACTACAGGAGTCTTACACTGTCCTGCAATTTGAATGGGAAGGAAGATAAATTCTTGGATGACAAGTTCTAGCCTTGATGAATATATATTGTCCATATGGAAGAGAATGCTGACTTAATAGGCCATTGGACTCATTCTATCTTCAATTATCTGCCTCCCTGCTTTTCTAACAACTCCAATCTTGCTTCACATCTTGAAACAACACAGCATGAGAAGCATGAAGATGGAATGAAACGAGAACCCAAGGAAAGGAGAAATGGCTGCCTATCTCAGTCTGCATCTTGCCTGCCAACCTCTAAGGCCACGATAGAAAACGTCTTTCTCTTCTCCATTACTAATGCCAAGGGGAGGGAACTGGGAAAGACGTTTTGTGTGTACCACTCCCTGAAATGCCTTCATTCCCCATTTCCCTCAGGATTTTTTTGAGAAAGGAAAATTCTAGCTGTGACTGTGGATTGCCTTGCTGCATATCAAAAGCTAAGAGAAAAAGGTGTGGGAATAAAAGAGCAGCTCCCTGGAAGGGAGAAGAGCAAGTTGTGAGTTGCAAATGCAAAGCAGGAGAAAGGGAAAATGATGAGGGTGCTCAGTGCCATTTCCCTTCAGCAACCATTGCTTTGTTTTGTTTTCATGAATGTAATGAGTTTGGGGGCCTCCAGAGCCTCTCTTCTCCAAGAACAGCTTAGTCTGCCCTAGTGTGCAGCAGAAAAGACAATGTGCATTTTCCTGGAATGGTTCTCTTAGTTTAACTTCAATTTCTCTTCCTTCCATAATTCTCCAAAGGCAACAAGGAAGCTTTCCACGAATTCTATACTCTAGCCAAGCCCTCCCCAAACCAGTGTTTAAGTACTGAGAAAGGAGGAATATTTGGGAGCTTGATTAGCTGGAAGGACAGTAAGAAACTAGCCCTCCCATTCCATCAGGAGTACCATATTTCCTGTAATCTGTGTAATCAGAGACAAAATATTTAGTCCCACTCTTTCACTGAAAAATAAAATATCTAAATCATACATCAGGGAACATAGTTCAATATGTCAGTATGACCCAGGGGGTTTCAATTAGCCTTTGAACGTGTACATACATATTATGTTTTGTTTCTGCTGTTTACACATCACTATAATTTATAATTTGAGGGTTGGCTGTGAGAAGGGATCAATGTTTTGCCCTCGTCTACAAAACTAGTAGCAAGGCAAAACATATTACAATCCAAGTGTAATATATAATAATTAGGATAGGAAAGAAAGTTACAAGCCATCAAACAGATGATAGATCCCATTCTTTCATACAATTTTTTCTCATTCCAGTTCCTGCCAAAGTTTAAGTTTTCAGTAGACTCTCATTAGGAATAGCAAACATGATAAATGCCACTAGCAATCTGAGTTGGTGGTTTCAAATGATTCATCCTTACTCATTTTTAATGTGATGTACTAATCTCAATATTCATTAGTAAATTAAATATATTATTTACACCTCCACCAAATGCTATAATAATTCTAAGTAATTCTATTCTCACATTTACTAAAGTGACAGAAGATCAATTTTGTCTAATCATACCCACTAGAGGCATGAATTATTCTTGGAAGTTCCATCCTATTCTTTATTTTTATGCATTCAGTTACCACTTTATACATGACTTTTATTATAAGAGGCATTTGAAGGCACAACCAAGAACAAAGAGGAAACATTAGATAAGTGCTGTATATAACAATGACTTCGTATCAGTTCAGCATTTTAAAACAATTATTAAAATTGAATCAATATTCAATAATTAGCAAAGGTAGATAATATGGTAAGAATTATACTTAGAATATACAATTTATAATGCATTCTATTTAAAAGCAATAGCTTAGACTTAGACTTATATATCACTTCATAGTGCTTTACAGCACTCTCTAAGTGGTTACACAATTGGCATATTGCTCCCAACAATCTAGGTCCTCATTTTATCGATCTTGGAAGGATGAGTCAACCTTGACCCCATGGGGATTGAACTCCTAGCAGTGAGCAGAGTCAGCATGCAATACTGCATTCTAACCACTATGCCACCACAGGTAATGAATGCATAACATAAAAACAGAGGGCAGGAAGTCTGTATTGTATGTATTCATTTTATGATGAATTATCTTCCAGAATTGTTGAGTGTTACAAAATTGCCTTTATATTAAAAAAACCAAAACATTATTGTATTTTTGTATTTTTAGCACATTCTTTTTTAGTATGAATTATCTATTTTGCTAATTTGTTTTATAGTATAGTATAGTATAGTATAGTATAGTATAGTATAGTATAGTATAGTATAGTATAGTATTAGTATGGTATGGTATAGCAATTTTCTCTTAGTGTAATATTTGCAATAAATGTAACACTTATCTTCCATTAGTTTTCCTATTGTTCTATAACAATTCTCCTGTCTGCATTCTATGTCCATTTGATAACATCCATTTAATAATAAAATCTTTGACTTGTTCAGTTTCTGAGTCATACTTCATTAGCAAGTTATAAATAAGCGTAATATTTTAGATCAGGGGCTTTCAAACTTGACCGCTTTAAGATTTGTGGACTTCAATTCCCAGAATTCCTCCTCCAGTCATGTTAGCTCAGGAATTCTGGGAGTTGAAGTCCACAAGTCTTAAACTTGCCAAATGTGAAGCCCCTTGTTTTAGATGTTAAATACATAGAATAAACAAGTGATACATTAGTGGATTGAATAGATATTCAGACACATATTGAATATTGGTATACCATTATCCCAAAGTCAAAATAATGGAAATATTTCTAATAAATAGGTGACAGGCTTCAAAGTAGCATTTGCAAAAATACACATATGATATTAAGGGAAGCCAATTGGGATTCTCAATTGCCTAGGCTTCTCTGTTGACAGGACACTGGGTGACAAGCTACAATCTTAGGACTTGAAAATATTTGATGCAATAATATTTATATTAGTCAAAGGTTAGGGTTCTACTTTATAATATATCTGAATTAGATTTTTTTAAAAGATTCAGATACCCGTAAATATTTAAATTCATTTCTGATCCTTGGCTTAGGTGGGGGAGGGAAGGAATCGTGTGGACATCCATGGCAAGATTCACTTAAAAACTGAAAGTTATTATTCTCTATAAACTATAGCAGTTCTTATTAGATTGTTGAGCAGATGTAACCACCTAGCAGGCAATCCAACTGTGCTTAACATTTCTGTGGCCTTGTCATCAAGGTCTATGAATAACCAAAGAACATATATTCCTGAATATGATTTCTGCAGTAAGAATAGTGCATTATCTGTCAGTCTGCCTGATCAAACTGGATGCCAGTTGGCTATTCCTGAATTAGCAAATTGACAGAACACAAATTATATTTTTTTTCCAAGCATGCATTCAGACAGATTAACAAAGTAAAAAAAATATTCTAGCAGAAATGCTCTATATCTATCTTAATAGCCTGGGTACATTATCAAATTTTATTCATATCATTTAATTAAATAATTAAATGCAATTGTCTCTATTAAAACATATTTCACTTTTACTAGAGCATTTTTGGCTCCATGTTTCTTCTGTTTCCACTTTCCTAATTTCCAGCCCAAGCAGTCACATCCTCATGTTAATCCTAAACCACTGGAGATAACTAGGAATCCATAAACACGGCTGAGAAACCACAGAATGAAAGAAATCAAAATTTTCAACAAACTGAGCAAATCCTTATGTCTATGTGTATACAAATTTAGGCAAATTATATGAATACTATCTGCCAGTTTATGCATTTCCCAAAAGGTTGTTCCCACGTTATGGAGTTTTGAAATGGAATTGTATTTATGAATAATTAGTTATTTTCATTTTTAAAAAAATAGCTGGCATTTGTTTACAATCTGATTTCTTGATTAGAAAACAAACAGCTCTCTTTTTCCCATGCTTGATTCAATGGACATTTAGCTTGCTGGCAAAATACTAAACCATAATGACAAACTGCAAAAAAGCTTGACCTCTGACTTTGTCCAATAACCTTTTGTTCGATTTGTGCTTTAGTCAACCAATATCTGATTAGATGATGCTTGGCTTTGGACTCAGGAACTAAGATAAAATTCAGATTTATAGCTTTTCATTCAAGTTCCTTCACAGCACTTTAATTATGACCAGAGCATAAGTATGTCACAACTTTTTATTTTAAGCCATAACCCAGTTTAAATAGCTGAATCTTTCGAGAAAAGTACATTGCCTTGCTTTTGCAAATACAGATTGGCCAAATCTACCCAAAATCACAACTGGTTTATTATGTAGGTAGAATATTGGCCTATGTAAAAACTTTGGTATAGTGGCTTATTATTTTCAGTGTACAGCCCCTGCAATTTTTTAAATTGCTGTCTTTTTCCCCACCAACATTTTGGCGAAACACCATTTTATTTTCATTACCTACCAGTTTTAAGAATAATCCTTCAAATAATCAATATTCTACATATTACTCTCTATTTACAACTTGTAAAACAAGGCTCATTCTCCTGCAAACTCTAGATCCTGCTGTAATGTGCACTACAAATACGATTATACCATTTGTACTGTATATGTCAAGCATGGATCTCAATTAGTTTCAGTATCTCATTTTTACCTCAGAGGCTCATATCTCTCGTCCCATCAACCTTATGCTTTGCCTCCAGGAAATCAACCAGTTCATATGAAACACTCCTTGTGAACTAAGAGGTGATATGCTTGAGAAGTCATGACCTTCCTGACTCTCATTGAAGCACAAAAAATAAAGTGATAAAGAGCCACCTTGTGGCTTTTCTGCAAATACAAAAGAGGTGGGAGGGGAGAGGTTTAAGAATAGTTTTCTCTCTTTTACAACTCTATTTTAAAAGTGACTCAGAGGAATTAATGGATGGCCCTGATGGGTAAGAGGCTTCACTGTTTTATCAGCAGCAACAATTAGATATAGAAAAATACTTAAGGAAGCCTTCCTTCCTTCCTTCCCAGGCTGACCATCCCAGTACCTCTGGGTGCTTAAAGAGAGCTTTTGTGAGGCTCTTTTGAGGCTCTTAAATGTTTCTCAGTATATAAAGAAAATAGATTGTCTGTTATCAAAAGCGAAACGTAAGCCTGGTAGTTACATTTGAAGACCTGGCATGATGGTAGCTGGGGACAATTCATGATATGGAGAAAAGATGAATCAACTCAGGGTATGCTGTTGTAGCTTGACAAGCCATTGGACCAGGAAGAAAGGATTACTAAATCTTTATTTGCATAAGGACAAGGATGTCATTTTAATGGATGGCTTTTCTTTCACAAAATACTATGGTCAGAAAATAGTATAATACTTTTGTTGCTGTTCATAGTTGCTAGAAAAGATCGCCAACCCTGAGGAAATATAGCAGGGGTAACTATTCTGTCATGCTAAAAGATTCTGAATAATTCTTGAAAGTAAAGGAATCTATATATTTTCTCCTTGTGAGCTGTGGATAAGCTTACTATTATATTTTGGGGAATATTTTCCCCATCATATTCACTTTAAAAAAAAAGACTTTTCAAAAATATTTAGTTGACCACATTCTATAAATTACATTACCAAAATCTTCACTCGTTTAATTAAAATTTTCAAATAACAACTCATTCCTTTCCTGTGAAAAATTCAAAACATCACCAGCAGAAATCAGAGAAGAAGAAGAAGAAGAAGAAGAAGAAGAAGAAGAAGAAGAAGAAGAAGAAGAAGAAGAAGAAGAAGAAGAAGAAGAAGAAGAAGAAGAAGAAGAAGAAGAAGAAGAAGAAGAAGAAGAAGAAGAAGAAGAAGAATTCGTCAAAGCAAATTATGTAGTAATCACTTTTCCCTGTATTCTGATATTCAGTCCAACAGAGATATTTGAATCTGTAACCCAGAAGTTGTTTTTTCTTTTCCAAAAGGTTGTATTTATCAGTAGAGAATTCTGCTGTTTGATTCAAAGTAAACAGAGTTTCCTCTGGTAAGGCAGGCAGAAGAGAAATAGAATAAATAGTAAAAATAACATTAATAACAGATAGTTAACTGATAATAAACTATAATGACAGATATTTTCCTACCTCCCATCCATTATTGGTGTCTTTAAGACTTTGGTGATGTTCTCCTACATATGGTCCAAATCTTTCACCTACTTCAATCTTCTGTTTTGTCCATATCCCTAATCCGGCTCCAGGTATATTTGACTCTCGAAGCTCAAACTCTGATGGAATTGGGATATCATCAGGAATATATATTGGAGCTTTATAAGGAGATCCCTCCTTTGGTGTGAAGGCTTCACTTGATGTTGCTGGAGAAGACCGTTCACAGACACTGAGTGACAAAGTGCTTGGCTCTCCCTCATTTTCAGGAGTTTCTTCTACTGGAATTTCAGGGAAACTCTGATAGAAACATTCACCTGAAAAGGATTCAAAACATCAAGAGCAAGATGACAAGATGAACTGGAAAAGTGATTTTAGTGTTACCCCCCTAGATTGTATAATACCCCAATGTTTTGTTTATATAATTGTTCGTAATTATTTTTACGTAGGTATGTGTGGGTCTCAAAATATTACTGAGTCCCATTATCAATCAACAGAGTTGGCATAGCCAATGGTGATGGATAAGAACATTTATAATCCAACAAAATTAGAAAGGCCACATCTTGGCCATTCCTGTGTTAACAGAAAGCATTCCATTCCTGAGAGTTAGCCAATTATTAGTGTCAGTGTTTCAGATGGGACATTTGTGATTGGCCGACTCTCAGGATGAATATGCAGCAGATGCAATAAAGAGAATCAAATCCCACCATAGCACAGCATTTGACAATACATAGCCTGAAAAATTTACACTTGGAATTCATTCAATATAATTCCCCTGTAATGTAAATCTCTTGGAAGCTGATACTTCCCAGCATATAATTCTGTTTAAGAGAGTATTTTATAATAGAGTTGCTATTTGTTTTACATTCATGTAATGACCTAACTCATAAATAACTATAAGACAAATTTTAAAAAATAGCAGGAAAAGCATGTGTAAATAAATAAATATGCAAATGTTTTAGCAAAAAATGCCTGCTAGTAGCACTCTTTAAAGCATAGTCAAGGGGTTCAGACAAACCTGTTTTGACAAGCTAGTTTTCAGCTGGGAACTGCAATTAAAATACCCTCTCTGTCTTGCCCACTAATTGCACTCCTATTGATGAAAAGATTTCAGAAACTGAGCGTAGATTTGTAGTCCTCTAATAGCAGAACACACTTCTCCAAATGTCATCCTTTTAAAGCCAAAAGAGGTTCGGGAAACAAAAGACAAGCCAGTTGACCAGAAGGAAAAAATTAGACCAAAATAGTCATCCCACCAACTACAGACATAGATCTCTGTATAAAGTCCATTATTCATTAATCCAACTGGAAGTGAATTAACTGTAACAGACCGGTTAAAGACAAAGAAACTATAACTTAATCCAGAGAAGTTGAAGTGTTCCTTATATATTGAAAGATAGATGGAGTGATGAAGTAATGAAGTTTCAACTGTCTTGGATTGGATTGTGTTCTTTGTTAGATCCATGTTAGATGCACAACCATGTTCAGACCCTGAACCTGGATATTCAAGCTTTCTGACTGAAAAGGAATGAATTTAGGACCAGAAATTAGAGTGTTTGGTGTAGTGGTTAAGGTGTTGGCCTAGAAAGCAGGAGAGTGGGAGTTCTAGTCCTTCCTTAGGCATGAAAGCCCGCTGGTTGACATTGGGTCAGTTACTTTCTCTTAGTCCAATGTACCTCATAGGGTTGTTGTTGTGGGGAAAATAGGAGGAGGAAGGAGTATGTATGTTCCACATCTCAAGTTACTTATAAAATCTTAAGTCATTTATAAAATGATGAAGGTAGAATAAAAATTTAATGAATAAATAAATTCATCCCAGCTCAGAAAGCACCAAGGACCCCTCATTTCAACCCTGAGCTACAGATATGCTCCTTTATTGGTACAGTCTTAAGCAATTACAGGATAATTAGTATACAAAGAAGAAGATTGGGTTTCTAGATACATGTCACACACCACACTCCATATTGTTTCCTGGATGGATTTCCCTGGGCCTGGCATCATTTATCACTAAATATTAAAGTAGCTGATAAAAGATTTGAGAACATAAATCACCCTGTCGACAATATACAAAAATAAGTTATTTAATTATGTGAAAAATCTCATTGCTATCTTTTTGCTAAAACAAGATGTTCAAGTTACAGGGGATAATGAGGAAACACTAAGAGTGTTTCCCAGGCAATAATTCTCAATGTTTAATTTGATTATAACTTCATTTCTAAATATGTTCCAAATAATCCAGGTGCCACAGGGTCAGACAAGAGTGTACTTTCAAACTCTCTGTTAATTAGAAGTTTTCTTTGTTATTCAAAGCATCCTGCTATGTTTTGTAAAAGGGGCAAATCCTCATGGGTGCTAAAGGTATTTTGTGTCTTGATCTTCTTATCTTTTTGAAAACAGATGTTGGGAGGAAAGCACCCTTAATTTCCTTACCCAGCATAATTTATCTCTGTATGAATCAAACCCCACAAAAACCTCAGTATGGGAAGCTGTACACACACAATTATTGTTCTGAATTCCAGATGATAAAATTGTCCCTGTTTGGAACTGAATAATATAATTGCTATGTCTAAGTTGGGGAACAGATTAGGGAATGGGGAAGTTTAGACATTTCCCTTCATTAAAAAAAAGAATAGTCATATAAATCCTCATTCCTATTTTGCAGGAAAAACACCAGCGAGCTTCAAAGGAACCCTGGAAGAAAGGTTAATTGCTACTAAAAGGCCAGGGTGGACACTGTTGTGTGAGCATTCGGCACAAACGTGTTGTGTTGGCAGGCAAAAATGCATGGGGTGAGCACGGGGATGTTCCTGATGAAGATGATAGAGCAGCCATGTGCCAAGGGTAATGCCAGGGTTTTAACCTCATGGAGCCTGGGGTCAGTTTAAACAGTAACCTGGACTTCTGTGTGGAATGTAAGGAGGAGGGAGACTTCCTTCCTTCCACTTGGGGAAACACTTCACTGTTTAGCATCCTTTTCCATTCCTAAAGCCATAAAAGTTTGCATCAGACTATTTCAGTGTGAGTGTGTGTGGGTGGAGTAAGGGGGGAGAGAGGGAGAAAGAATCAGAGAGAGAGAAAGAGCGGAAGAGAGAGAGAATTGGAGAATTTAAAGCAGCCAGTGCCCCCTTCACCTTAGGCTGCAGGAGCTAATAAGCTAAATAGAGAAATATGCTTGTGGTTAACAGCTAAGTGCCATTGGAGGGAAAGTTCAAGGTTGTCTTTTTCTAACCCTCAATAAGCATGCTGAGCTAAGTGCAAAATTCAGCTGCAGTGAAACACCCAGCATTTTGATTTTTAATTTTTCTCCTCCTTGCTCTGTTTTTAAAGCAATGTTTCATCTTATCTTTTAAGATTCTAACTTTTCTATCCAATATGCAAACTGGAACCTGAGTCTTATGCGGGCTCAGTTTTTTAAAAAAGATCTCTTCTGATCCTTCCTATTTGTTTATTTGTTTGTTGGTTTATTTATTGTTTATTTGTTTATTTATTTTTATTGATATTAGACTTAGAAGGCCACCTAATTGCAAAATGACTGGGTGGCTCAAATAGTTAAAAAGAAAAAGGATGATTAAAAGAGACATGAATGTTGCCCATGCTACCTAGAGCGATCTCTAGATTATATCTTTGCAACCTCTCTCAGATGTGTGAATTTCATTTTGCAGAATTCTGGGCAATGTTTATACCAGCTTGCAGTGTTTCTCAACCTCAGCAACTTTAGAGATGGATGGACTTCAGTTCCCAGAATCCCCCCAGTCAGCATTCAGCCATTTTAAAATTGGTGAGAGTGAGTAACACTGAAAGAAGGGCCCCTTTCAAATAGCACGTGGCCAATTGCCTTGTGAAATCTTGATAGAATCTCCAGACCTGGGGATCTGTAGTAATACGGGTAGTCCTTGACTTACAATAGTTCATTTAGCGACTATTCGAAGTTACAACAGCACTGAAAAAAGTGACTTATGTCTGTTTTTCACACTTAGACCACTGCAGCATCCCCATAGTCATGTGATCCAAATTTGGATGTTTGGCAACTGGTTCATATTTATGATGGTTGCAGTGTCCCAGGATCATGTGATCATCTTTTGTAACCTTGACACTGACAAGCAAAGTCAAAGGAAAATCTAGATTTCCTTAATATCTTATTATCTTAATATCTTACTTAGCAACAGTTGTGGTTGTAACTTGAGGACTACCTGTATTTTGTATGCCCCTTCTCATACTATGTAGAAATAAAACAAATTATACGTAATATACCAAATTTGTTTCCCTTCCTTTCTTTCTTGCTACAGCAACCAGAATGAATAGATAAAAATAGCGTGTCACTCCAAAATATCATTAATTCAAAGTTTTTCCTAACTTTTTTTGACTTTGCAGGAATATACGGTAATTCCAAATGGCTGACTCAAGAAGGAATAATTTCCCCACAGCCTACTGAAATTTTTAAAACTGTCTATTTTACCATTTAAGAAGTTTTAATGCCAGCAAAGTGCCTGTTGAAAGGGAAAAAACATTTTTTTTACCTCAGAAATCTATACTTCTTTAAATAAACTGTTACTTCCTACTCAGAATCATACTGGCATAGCAGGATTTGTTTCAATACCAGTTAAGCTTGAAGGTGATTATGAGGTTGAAATTTTTACTCTTAAGAGGAGGAAGAATTCTGGGTAAAATATATTTTCCAGTCAGTAGCATGATGTCAGGAGTCCTGTCAGCCTTCAGAGTCAGAGCCAACCCTAATGTTTTAAAAAATCCAAATGTTTTGCTACTCTAAAAAGACACGCTCATTTAAAAAAATCTGGGAACTTGCAAGCTATAAAATAATATGGTGATTACAAATTCATTTAACATGCATAATAATAAAAATGAAGGGTATGAGTAGAGTAGAAACATATATTTTCAAGATATTTTGATCCAGGAAAATAATGGATTTCTCTGCTGGACTTCTCAAGTAAATTATTGAATTCTTTCAAGTTCAAGTTGGTAGCACCATTTTTTGTCAATATTAATAATACTACTTTTGAATTTTGGATCTAGGAGATTAAAAGCAGCGTAAATTGCTAATAACATTATTCAAAGCATTCTACTTTTAGATGAGTGAAACATTATTTAAATATGTTCTAAAACTTTCATTCAACAAATGAATTCAACACACACACACACACTCAAAGTTCAAGGCAGAAAAATAAACTGGAATAACTTGCTGAAGATATAACTTAAAATGAAAGGAAGAAGTTAAATAAACCAAAAACAGAGTTGCAAAATAAGCAACAGTGAACCTAAGATCAAATCCTGAGGGATACTCATTGTCCACATGATCATATTCAGAACTTTTTATTGGAAGAATCTTTTGAACTATGGGGGGTGGGAACATTTCCATCACTTTGTATATCTGATTTGCACGCCTTATTTCTCAGATTCAGAATTCTACTGATGTTACCACTTCATTTTCA
Organism: Pseudonaja textilis; assembly: GCF_049901715.1. NCBI lineage: Eukaryota > Metazoa > Chordata > Lepidosauria > Squamata > Elapidae > Pseudonaja > Pseudonaja textilis. Next base: position 76,292,307 of record NC_141993.1, read on the forward strand.
GTAAAAGACATCTTTGCTCTAATCTAAAGAGTCTAAATTTTTTTTTCTTGAATTTTGAATGGAACACCACCTGACATTATTCTGAATCTCATCACCAGCCCACCCGGAGAAAATATCCAGTTTCTTCTGAGCGTGTTTGATCATCATGTCATCCCCAGCTAGTGACCAGGAGGATCTGGGAGCTGTGGGGGGGCAATCTTTGCTGATACCGGAGGTGCCAGCAGCTGAATTGCTAGCGGACCTTACCCTGGAAGAGGTTCCAGCTGTGAAGCCCAGGTGGTCATTGGGAGTTGGCTGGAAGGATCCCGAAGAGCGCCCCCCCTCCTGGAGTCACCACTACCCGATAGTGTGGGAGAGAGGAGCCATGGCAAGAGAAGGAAAGGAGAGAATTTTTACTGGATCAAGCCAGGCATCTCCTCAATGAGGCATTCGGACAACCTCACGTCGCACCAAGGTATGAAGGGAAAGGGGGAGCAAGCTCAGCCAGAGGCAGCCAAGCTGCCCCCACCACCATAATTCAGCCTGAGCCAGCGCAGCAGCCAGCTGCAGCCCCAGGGACCCCAGCGGGAGGTGTGATCCCTAGAAGACGCAGAGCTCTCAAGCTGCCTCCATTAGAAGTGAAATTTGGGGGAAATCCCAAAGACTTGGGTTTCTTCCTAGCACAAGTTTGGAGCTATATGGAAGAATACAGGGATGAGTTCACCTCAGAAGCAGCCAAAGTGAGATGTGTTACCAGGGCCCTGGAGGGAATAGCTGCAGAGTAGATGGTGACTTTGTATAATGATAACTCCCCCCAACTGCTGAACTATATTGGCTCCAAGCATTTGGTAGTGGACTATAGAAACCTGAATGCAATTTCTGTGGAAAACATGTACCCCCTCCCCCTGATGAAGGACATGCTAGCCTACCTGGCTAAAGGGAAATTTTTCACAAAGTTGGACTTGAGAGAGGTGTACTACCGAATCCAAATTAAAGAAGGAGATGAGTGGAAAACCTCTTTTTACTGTCCGATGGGTTGTTTCCAGTTCAACGTTCTCCCATTTGGCCTACAAGGGGCTCCAGCCGTATTTATGCAGATGATCAACCAGGTGTTACAGGAACATTTATACAAGGGGGTTTTGGTTTACCTTGATGACATCCTTATCTACACGGAATCCTGGGATGAACATGTGAAACTGGTGCGTTCAGTACTACAGAAACTGCAAGCTGCTAAATTGTATGCTAAACTGTCCAAATGTGAGTTCCATCAAGAGAAAATCGACTATTTGGGGTATCGCATTTCACAAGAGGGCATCGAAATGGATCCAGGGAAGGTGCGGGCTGTGTTGGAGTGCCCCCCCCCGCACACACGAAAACAACTTCAAAGCTTCTTGGGATTTGCCAGCTTTTACCGGCAATTCATCCCGTCTTTTGCTAAAATAGCAATGCCTATCACCAATCTCTTAAAAACTAAAGGGGAGGTGAAACCAAAGCCTAGCAAGCCACTGGAGTGGTCCATGGAATGCCAAGCCACCTTTGAAAAGCTGAAACGACTGTTCGCTGCAGAACCAGTGCTAAAGCATCTGGACATGGATGCCCCTTTAATGATCCAAGCTGATGCGAGTGATGTGGCCATTGGAGCGGTATTACTTCAAATCAAATCAATGAGAAGGGATTTACAACCCTTTACAACCCTGTGCCTACACCTCCCGTAAACTGACTGAAACTGAAAGAAGGTGGGCCATCTGGGAAAAGGAAGCTTTTGCAGTTCGCTGGCTCTATTGACATGGAGACATTTCTTAGAAGGAGCAAAACACCCATTTGAGGTATGGACTGACCATAAAAATTTGGAGGCCTTAAAAACGCCTCGAAAACTGTCTCCTAAACAAGTTCGGTGGGCCCAGTATTTTAAGTGGTTTAACTTCTCACTAAAGTACATCCCAGGGAGGAGGAATTTTATGGCGGATGCTTTATCTAGACTGCCTCAATATAACAGTGTTCGTCAGGAAGTGATATGGCCGATTGTCTCAACCAAACAACTAGCTGCCCCGGTGATCACTAGTGCACAAAAGAAGAAACAAGAAGTGGGTTTATCGGATGATTTGACGGTGCAATTAAAGGAGGCCCTAAAACTTGATGGCTCAAGTTTTGATGATGGCTCAGGTTTTGATGAGTTCCTGGCTCATTCGAATAACTGTACAGTTAGAGATGGTTGGCCTGGATGGGAGCAAAGTTGTATGTACCAGAGACACTGAGAAGCCAAATATTGCAACAAGCCCATGACTCTAAAGTGGCTGGTCACTTTGGATTCGTGAAAACCTTACACCTTGTTAAGCGACAATTCTGGTGGCCTATGTTGAAGAAGGACTTTGAAACTTATGTGGCTAGCTGCTCAGTTTGTGCCTCAGCAAAAAGGCCTCCTGGTAAGCCAGCAGGGCTGTTACAAAATGTGGCTAGGCCAACAGCTCCATGGAAGGAAATCTCTATGGACTTTATAGTAGAGTTACCTGAGAGCACCGGAAACACGGTTATTTGGGTAGTAACCGATTTGTTTTCCAAACAAGCACATTTCATACCTTGCTCTAAGATTCCCTCAGCAAAATCGTTGGCTAAACTATTTATACTACATATCTATAGACTGCATGGCGTTCCTGAACGTATAGTTTCTGACCGAGGGGTTCAATTCACCTCGAACTTTTGGAGGGAGTTCCTGAAGTTAATAGGCTCCACCCAGGGTTTAAGCTCTGCCCACCATCCCCAAACCAATGGGGCCTGTGAGAGACCTAATGCAGTACTAGAACAATATCTCAGATGTTACATAAATTATCAACAGGATAATTGGGCTGACTTATTGCCATTTGCCAAGGTGGCATACAACAATTCTGTTCATAGTAGTACTGGATTCACCCCCTTTAAAGTGGCATCAGGACAAGACTTTGTACCCATACCCAAGATTCCTTGTGAAAGGCCTAACATCCAGTCATTAGACGAATGGATATCTCAACTCCAACTTAACTGGCCAATCACTCATAAAGCATTAGATGACACACATCAATCTCATAAGAAGTTTGCAGATAAAAAGAGAACTCCACAGAAGACCTATCAAGTGGGTGACAAAGTTTTCCTGTCCACCAAATACCTACAGCCACTCAAAAGTTGAAGAAACTTGGTCCTAAATATGTGGGTCCTTTCACGATTGAACGGATCGTAAATCCTGTGACAGTCCAATTGAAACTACCAAAAACTCTTTGACGAATTCATCCGGTTTTCCATGTTAGCTTGTTGAAACCTGAACACACTTCTGGTCTGAGACCAACCCAGACTTATCCTCCTATACTGATTGAAGAGGAACAACATTTTGAAGTTAAAGAAATTTTGAACTCTCGAAAATGGAGGGGTCGCTTCCAATACTTCATAGCTTGGAAACATTTCCCTTCTTCCCAAGCTGAGTGGGTCAATGAGAAGGATGTTAGAGCCCCTACGCTGATCAAAGACTTTTGCACAAAGTATCCTGATAAACCCTAGAAATGTATTTAATTATTAATCAGTATCTTTATGTTGTTCTCTCTTGCAGGACTAACGTCTTTTTTCTAGGAGGGCCGAATGTCAGCCTTCAAGATCTTCTACTACTGCTTTGCATCTTTTGTCTGCCATAAGTAACGGGGGGAGGAGGGGGGATAATGTCTGGGAAGACAGGTGGAGATGTTACATTCTTGTGTTGTGTAAATGAGGAATGGGGGGGGAGTATAAATTCCTGTTTAAGTTTCTATTTCTCGGTTAGCTTTCTTTTCTCTGCGCAGCTGCAAACCTTTATCAAAATATGCCAAGGTCAATGGATAGAGGCCTCATCACCACCTGAAGATGTCCACATGATCATATGCAGAACTTTTGATTGGAAGAATCTTTTGAACTATGGGGGGTGGGAACAATTCCATCACTTTGTACATCTGATTTGCGCGCCTTATTTCTCAGATTCAGAATTCTACTGATATTACCACTTCATTTTCAGTAAAAGACATCTTTGCTCTAATCTACAGAGTCTAAGTTTTCTTTCTTGAATTTTGAATGGAACACCACCTGACACTCATAGATAACTCAAAGGATTGAGGATAGACAATTGTTCAGTTAATCAAAAATGTGTGATGAGAAATATAAGAGAGAAACCAATGGGGAACTGTATCACGGAGGCCAATGACTCAAAAAAGAAAATAGGACTTTACTATCAAAGATGTCAAGAGCTGTAAACAAATCCATAGCACCAATTCCTAGAAGAAAGAAAAAAATATTTGGTATATTTTTTCCCTTAACCTGTATATGTTAATGACTGTCATACAAAGTACATACTCATAACAGTTTCTCATTTCTTTTTCTGTAGCCAAAAATTCTGCATAAATTCTAGAGTATATCCAGCACAAGTAGAAGCTGTAATGAGTGCAATTTGAATCTAGGAGCAACTGGATTTCTTACTTTGGAAAATGCAGTTGAAGCTGGTTAATGTACAATAAGATTGGCTGAATCGTATCACTTGACACATAAATGTTGGGGCATTCACATTCATAGAAAAACAAAGCACTCTTTACTGTTATATATTAACGTCATGGAAGAAAATAACCTAGAAATGTATTTATTCATTTATTTTCTAGTATATAGAACTGAAGGTGGCATACATAAGAAAACCCAGCATGTTTCCCATCAAAAATTGTTTTCCCCCATAGAATTCAACACGAATCACCCATAATATATCTACAAAGTCCCTTTTTCTCATTCTAAACTACTTCTTCATATCCTGCAATAGAACCATGAGCTGAAAAGAGTATAACAATGGAAAAAATTATTGAGAAGGAGGGCAGTAAAAACAAAGACACCAAGGACAGCCATAGGTGGACTTTTGCTGTGGTGTTATTACTGCGTAATGTTTTATTGGTTTATTTGGAATATTTGACATAGTTTCTATACATCTTATTCCTTTAAATGTAACAACAGTAACATATCCAAACATTTGAAAATATAGAGAGTACTTCGGTAAACACTGATCAAACTAACACTTGATCTTCTTAACCCAAAGGTGCTTTTTAAAGAGGCAACTGGACTTTCTAGTGTTTTCTTTGAAGGCATTTCAAAGTGAAACGTCTTCAAAGAAAAACCAGAAAGTGCGGTTGCTTCTTGAAAAAGCACTTTTGGAACAACCATGACCTGGATGACTGAGAATCTCCATAGACATTGATCTTCTTAACTATTTATTCGGTTTTTCTTTGGAAAGGCTAACATGTTGAAACCAATGGATGCCAAATTTCAATAACCCTCCGCCATGCCTGCTCAGCTCCTTTTTCAGATTTACAGAAGGCTTGGCTGGCAATCTAAATAGAATGGTGGGCTTCCAACTCCATAAGCTGAAAGAACAGTGGTCAGAAGCAAAGCAACTAGAAAGCAAAGAAGTTGATTTAGAATGTGAGCAGAAGAGTAAGAGTAAGTTTCCCATTATCTCTATATGTGAGAAATAGAAATCATATCAGTTTCTAAAGGCATGAAGCAAAAACCTACATTTAAGAGGTCCTCAATTGAGGTCTGTTTTCCCTGCAATGTTCAGACTAGGTTTGCCTAATATGCTAGCTACAGGTAAAACCCAATGGTCAGGAAGAGTTATGTTCAAATTAAATCATCTGAATGGCTTTGGGGTTCAACTTTGTCTACCTCGTAGGTTTATAGTGAAAATAAATGAGATCATAGCCCTCTGAGCTCCTTGCACAGTATAGAAGCTAATGATTCAAAAATTTCCTTTGAACTGAACTTATCTTTCTGTGTATCCCAGATTAATCTACCTATAAAAATATTGACCCCAAAACATACATTCTGCTTCCCCCGCAAACAAAGAAAAGAACTGAGCTTCTGAAACATCATAATGAACTGCAGATAAAACATCAATAAAAGCTACAGATATTGAGAATGCAATAACCCCAGTCCAGCTGCAGCTTAAGAAAAGACCAATTCTATATGAGTAAGTGGTCGTTCCCAACTAGCAGTTAATACCATGTAATAATATGCTAACTGCACTAGAACAGCCACATTGTTTCTGGAACATGTCAATATCAGCTCATGCAATAACTAGCAACATTTGGGACTCTGGATAGTGTCAGTTGTGTCTAATTGAGTAACGCTGTCTAAGGCAACTGACGTGCACCAGACTTCATCTCTTAATTAGGGGCCAATATTGAAAGACTCTGGGTCAAATTCTGCTTTACAATTACATGGATGCTGTTCTTCTTGATGTCAGCAAGAGCTGCACCTGTGTAACTCTATATGGAATTAAGCATTCTGCATTTTATAAAACTAGTGGTAATCCCTGCAAAGCACAACTCTGAATTCATTTGCAGTTTTTTAACCTCATTTTTACTCATGGTATAGCCCAGCCAACTTTGATTAGTATATTTATTACTTTCCTCTACTAGAACTCAACTGCAATTGTAAATATTGTTGAAAGATTATATGCAGTTAACTGGTAGTGAACTGCCCCATTATTTTTAGCAAAAGTATCAGCAAAGTTTTGCCCTGGTTGAGAAAGTTTGCACAAAAATATTTATGCTTCTGATTTTTCAGATGACATTCTATATAACATCTGGAAACATCACATGTAGAAAATGACAGTTCTTAAATTTTATATACCAGAGTTAAATCACTATAAGGAAATCAGAACAGCTACAATGAAAAAGAGAGTAGCTGATCAATGCTGATTTTATAAGTTTCCATAATATATCTAGAATAGATTTCCTTACCATGAAACCTTTAGTGCTACAAATCCTGGAATTCCCAGCATGTCAATTTTTGAAAGAATAAGAAAAGTTGATTATTATTAGAGTTGGTTGCATAGTCAGTCAGATGTTTACACTGGATGTGACATTTTAATCCACCTATGGAGTCCTTCCCATGGATCTGGGATAGGCAATTGTTTGATTGTGTTCAATGGGGCTGCAATTGACTCATGGTGATTTTTATCACTGCCAACGTGTTCAAGTAGTACTCCAAATATTTTGAGAGTACACCCATGGGGCCTATTACTGTTGGTATTATCTTTGCTTTCTTTTACTAACTTTTATAATAACTCTTTACTCTTTCTTTGCACATTTTTACCTCTATTGCAAGTCTTTGCATTTTGTGATTTTCTTCTTCTTATTTAAACTTAAATTTAAACATGTATGCTACCTGAAATAAATTCAGCAAGGGGAATGCTTAAAGAGTAACATATTAGTAGATATTAATCTAGTGATATATTAGTAGATATTGGAATGGGTTGCATGAGACTACAAGAAAGAAAAGATTACAGCCTTACTATTACTTACACAGATGTAGCTATGTTATTATTATTTCATTTAACATTTTTACACCCCAAAAATCTTTTCTTTTTCTTTTTGGTTTCAAATCATTCTAAATGCATCCACAAATACCCTTAGAAAAAGTATTATCTGTGAGTATGGATTTGGGGGGGAAGGAGTGTGTTATGTCCATGTGGATAAAATAGCTCCAAAAATCTAAGATACACACACCTCTGATTGATTCATCAATGTTGCAGCCTGACCTGCTCTGACATAAAGCAACTTCAATCAATATCCAAAAATAACAGCCAAAGCCACATAGACAGTCTAAAAAACAAAACAAAATATAATTGTACCAATAATGATGGAAGGCAATTAGCTTCATTCCTACTGTTTTGACTTAACTCAGTTGTAGAAAATTATATTGTAAATTAAACTTTATTATACAGTATTGTTTTTAATCAGCATATATTAAATTAAATCATTACCAGTTTCCAGTCACTTTAAACTAGAATATCTGAAAGTGATGCTGAGAATATTGCAAAAGTAATGTGTTATTTTCCCGTTTAAACAAAAGTTGCAGTCAAAAACACCGATTTTTCCCAAAAGACAGTAAAGTCTAACAGAATAACCTAACTAAAGTCAAAAGAATAAAACAGCACATTGTAGCAGCAACTAATTTTAATTGGATTCAGTTTATCATGTTTTCTAGGGTATCACAGAAGCAGAAGAAAGGATTAGAATTATTTCCACATTTTGTCATTTGACATAATGAGGAAACAGAAGGAGGTCTTCATCCTTGATGAACAAGGCAAACCACAGGAGATGTTTCACATGCCAGATAAAATAGTGTCAAAAAACAAGTGTTGCACCACAATATAGCAAAGTGCACTTAGTCAGGAATGAAATGGCTAAATCACTCACTTTTTCTTAAGGAAGAACACAGTTTCTAAAAGGGTGAAGACATTCAAGTTGGAGACTGAGAAAAGGGACGGAAAGGTTGCAATACACCCACTCTGTTTCACTAAATTACATGAACATTTGTTACAGTGCTTTTGAGTAAATAATTTGTGCTTGTTCCTAATAAAATACATGACTCTCTTAGCATAATCAACTGTAAAGACATTTCTATATGGAAGACATTTTTGGTTACTTAACTATCTTCCTGATTCACACAGGTGTGCCTTATCCCATCTTTCATATGCTTACTTGGTTAGAAACCTTCAACACTTTCATTTCTCAGGCATGCTTTTAGAAAGAGGGGGAAATATGTCTTTTCCAAGCTTCTTAAAATTTCATCAGAAACTATACTTGGAAACATTTCCCCTAAGCTTCCCTTGCAATCTCTTCTTTAAGATGTCCAGTAGTGGACAATCCACAACTTCTGAAGGCAGACTACTCCACTGTTCTAACTGTCAGGAAATTACTCTTTATTTTTAGGGTGGATCTCTCCTTGATTAGCTTCCATCCATTGCTTCTTGGCCTGCCTTCAGATGCTTTGGAGAATATGTTGACTCCCTCTTCTTTTTTTTTAACAAATTTTATTCAGTTTTCACATTAAAAACAAAAATCTCTTTTTAGTGGACAACATATTTCTGGGTCATCACCTTTACATGCAAATATGACAGCAATTATACATTCATATATGCATACTTAATTCTATTATTACTTTTTCCATTCCAAATCTTCAGTAAGAGAAACAAACACATTAATTCTAGCCTCTTTCATTAATCTCAATCGAAACATCTCTTTGTTTCATTTCAATTATTTCAAATATAATCCTTTAATATTTATTTTAAAAATAAAGATAAACAATATGTGTTTGCATAATAATAACAATAATAACAATAACAATAACAACAACAACAATAATAATAATAATGTTACAAATGTCTCTCCTTGGTTTTAATAGTCTATATTAACTTATTAATTTAGTTGGTTCAATTTTAGTTGGTTCTTTAGTCTGTCGTATTTCCTTTCCATTACACATTCTTTTTATAAATTCTAAATTAATACAAATTTTAACACTAAAAAAAAAACAAGTATAGGTTTCCCCCCTTTTACTGTTTGAGTGTGACACCTCAATGATTAAAATATACCTTTATTCCCTCATCTTGATTCCCAATAAACCATTATTTTTAAGAAGTTACAATAATAATCATTACATCTTTTCATTTGGATTCCGCGGCATATTTTCCCCACTTGATTTTTAATAAGAGTTATCAGTATCTTTATTACCCTATTTTCTAAATATTTTTAATTGCAGAAATATTCTTATTACCCCTTGTCACCCTGCAGAATCCCCTTTTTAATTCATCAACCCCCTTTTTAATTCATTATCTCTGAAAAAACAATTTCTTTTCAACATTTTACTATTTCCGTATTTCTTTATTTCATGCACCTGTTTCTTACTGCTTCTCCTCCCCCTCTTTTCCCCATATCTTTTCTCATTCCAGTTTATATCCCTCTCTTTCTTAACATCTTCCTTTCCCCTTTTCTGCTGGGTCTTTCTGTCTTTCCTGACTTCACAGGTATTCCCCCTTTTGATTGCCTTCTTAAATTTCAACTTTTTAACCTTCCTTCTTTCCCCACTTCTTTGTAGTGTTCTTTGTGTTGTCTATTTAAAATGCCTTCTCCTTGAATCGACTCCTCCTCCTCTGAAGCTCTTTCTTCTTGTTCTTCAATAACTATTTCCATTTTTTCTAACACAGAGCAAAGTGATTCGCCTCTTTCCTGTAGTAATTCTCTCATATTTTTAAGTTCCATTTTTAATTCCCGAAGAGATATCATCATGACACACTCTTGTATTTTATGATCGCTAAAGTCCACAAAAAACCCCATTTTTACTTTCTTTCTTTCTTTCTTCTTTCAATTTTCTAAAGTTCTCAATTATTCCAGCTGAGCATCTATACCAAAAACATCAATCAATCCTATAGTGTCTTTCCTTGCTTTTTTCTTTATTCTGGTTCTGCTTTCACTTTCTAAGATTCTTACTTTGTTTCAATATTTATTTAATGTTATATCCACACAAGTTCATTCAGAAACAGGAGGCTTTCCCTTTTGTTTGAGCTCAAGTTTTTGTCAAAAGGTGGCACTCTCTATTATACAAAGTCTTCACCTTTTTCCCCTATTTTTTTATTTAGGGTTTTTCGAACCTCAGTATTCCAGCACAGTCCAGTCTTCAATTTGTAAACTTTATCATTATTATTATTGACAATCTTAAGTCCAGCTTTATTTTATGCCTGTTTATTCCCAAAATATTTTAGTTCAATTTAGTTAAATCTTTAGTTCCAGCTTCTTCCTTTCCCGGTTCGAAGCCCCGCTTAGCTGTCAAAAATACTTTCTTTTTTTTCCCCCGTCCCTTCGTAATTTCGCGGCTCACTTTTCTTTTCTTAAAAATTCCATGTTACCTTAATCCCGGGGTACTTTTGTTTAGTTGTATTGCCCAGTTGTCCCGGTTCAGATGTTATCCACCTTTCTTCCCTCCTGCACAAATCTTAATCCAGCTGAATTCTCCTCTTTGGGGTGGCCATTTTAAACCATTGCTGCAGTTGTCTTCAGGGGAAAAAGACCAAGCCCAGTGGGGGAGATGCGGCTCCCCTCAACCTGGCTTGTGGCTTCCTCTTACTCCGCCGCCCCTCTAAGGCATCTTCAGCCTCTAATCATAATAATCGGGGCTCTCCAACGAAAGAGCATGGACCATAGCCGCAGAGAGTCGCAATCTATGGTCCGTCAGCGAGGAGGCTCCCTTGACTCTCAGCCCTTATCATAGTCTCCTCTTGGAGCACCCCCCCCAAACTGGAAGCTCCTCTCAAAATTGTGGTGCCGACTGGCGACAGGGAGCTGCAGCAGAGGGATGAAAGAGCCACATGCGGCTCCAGAGTCTCAGGTTGCCAGCTCCTGGACTAGACATATGCAATTCCTGTAACCATTCTTCATATAGAACAATGCCAAAACACTAATAAATTAGAGAAGCATGCTTGTATGAATCTACTGTATATATTTCTTAAGGATCAATGAATGAATAGAAACCAATTTCTTATTTTTTCTCCCAGCCCATCTTTTTGTAACAGTTTGGTCTAGTGGTTAAGGCACCAGGTTAAAAAGAAAGCTGGACAGTCCCCGCCTCTCTCTCAGCCCAACCCACCTTATGAATGGAGGGGTGGGGTGTTGCTGTGGGAAAAATAGGAGAAGGAAGGTGTGTTGGATATGTTATTTGTAAGAATAATAAAAGCAGAGTGCAAATAAATGAATAAAATTAAGATGAAACTTTTTGCCTGTGGTAGATATTGGGGAACACAGAAAATTGTTACTCAGATTTCGAATGTTCTGTTTATATATGGTAAGTATAAGGGTGTTCCTAACACATTTGTAACTACCTTTCAGAAATTCTAGATCATTCTAAGTGCCTGTTATCATAAATTTTAAAATGTCACAATTTTCATTGGTGGGGGTCAAACAGCCCTTATTTTGGGGATTGATCAATGTCTTTTCCTTTCAACGTAGCACAGTAGCTCCAGGCATAGTATAACATTAGCCTGCATAAGCCAGATCACATTTTATTTGGAAAGAAATACCACTGAATTCAATTACTGTATAAACAGTAGCTTACTTACTTATAGTTTTATTTGTCTAGCTAAGCCACAACGTATTTTGTTTGTGTGTGCTTACCATATTGTGTAAAGCCTGCCAATACTGGTATGTCCAATACAATGTGTTAGCTTAGATGATACTGAACTCTGCCAAAGTATCTCTGATAATTACCTTACTTGGAACTAATACAGTATTACAATGAAGTCTTCAATACTGTTCAGAAGTTTATAAATCTGACTGCTTTTGAACCACTTCACTGGAACAGGAAGAAAATACTATCAGAAAGATAAATGAGAAAGAAAATGGATCATCTGTTTCTTTTCACAAGGAAGAGCACTTACAAAAACCATCTAAGGGAGCATTCCCTGGAGTTTTGTATCTGGAATTTATTTTCATTTTGCACAGTCCAAATCCACCACCCCTCCTCAAAAAAACTAAATGTAATATCAAAATGAAAAACAAATAATGTACCAAAATATGTTAAATCAAAATGTCTCTTTCTGTACTTGATGGGATAATCAAGTCTTAATCAAGTGTCTCTTGAAAGGATGGAAAGAATAAAGCAGATTTTCATAAAGCAGGAGTTTAGGAGTGACCATTGCATATGCCTACTTCAGAGGGTCTTTAGATATATCTATAGTATAATCCAATATGTATATTGATTTTTTGTTTTCCCAACATAACCTGCAGAATAGGAACGGGGAAGCTCTAAAATGAGATAATAGTACTGCTATCAGAAAATGATAAGAGTTCCTCCTTGAATCTACTTTTGGAAAAGTCAGTTGCTGACTTTGTGCTAAAAGTGACATCAAATGTAGTAGCCTGAAATTGATAAAAAGCACAAAAGTCCAGCATCAGGTTGATGTACTTTTCAATAATGAATAATGGAATGACAATTCAGAGTAAGAATCTCTAACATTCATTTGCTTTCTTTTGGTTTGATTTGATTATTTGATTTTGATTTAGGAGTCATCCAACTCCAAAATGACACTGGGTGGCTTAGTTAAAATACTAACCACTAAAAAGAACCTGAGCATTCAGACAAACTGCCCAACCCATCTAGGGCTCCAAAAATATCCCACCCCAGGCCTGGGAGAACAGCCAAATTTTTAAAGTCTTTGGAGCAATATCAAGATGGAAGCTAAACTGATCTCTAAATGGATATAATATTGGGCATCATGGATGTTAGGTTGGGGATCACTATATAACTAGAAATCTAAATGTTTCAACATGTACTTATATATCATAATCTGTGCTATAGGTCTATTATTTTAGGTTTTTCACTATGTAATTTCAAAATCATCAAATGCTTTATGTAGTTACAATAAGAAATTATCATATAAAATGCAGGAGTTAGCATCCCTTACAACAGATAGTTCTCAACTTACAACACTTTGTTGTAAAATGCCACAGATATTGAGCATAATTAGAAAAACTCATTTAACCAATGTTTCCTTTAGCGATAGATATTTTTGGCCTCAGTTGTGGTCATTAGTCAAGGACTATCTATACAAGCAAATATTTGAATTAGCCATACAAATATTGTAATGTGAATAATAACAGTAGAATAAGAAAAGTACATAGAAAATGATAATTAATTGGTGCAGGGGTGTTTTAATGTTGTTATATAAGCCCTCCGATTTTCAGAAAACCTTTAATTTTTGCATAAATACTGTAAAGAAGAATTGGGTCCTGGTTGCTTTAGAAATGCTGCCATATTTTGAAGAAAAAGCATCGTATGTATCCAAATACTAACATAGTCATGGATGGAGATACTCAGTTAAATACATGTTTGTCTAGAAGAGTCATCATCTGGCTAGCATCTCGGTTGAATGTTTCTAAGCAGCTAACTGATGTATACTAAACAAATTTGGTTTGGCTGCAGCTAAAGCCGCCCTGTGGAAATTCTCAACATACATTTGTTTGATTGAACTGTCATTTTCAGTTGATCTGCTGATGATCTGTGTCACTTTGTTTAAATGTCCTTGCATTTTTTTCTTTATAGAGAGAGAAAAAAAAACAAAAAGAAAAGAGAAAAGAAAGCCATGGTTTCTGTGATGGATTAAATGGAGGTGAAATTTGAGAGTCACTCCTGTTTTTGATTTGTGTTCCTATACAGGTGGGCCTGGAAAGACAAAGAACTTCATATGCCAACACTTGAGAAAACAGAATAGTGTAGATGGCCTTATGATTTAAAACAACTACAGATGTGTTAGCTTCCAAATGCTCCTGTTCTAAGCAGTCACTAGAATCAGTAACTGGAACAACAGATATTGTTTATGTATGCAGGGGTAGATGAAGCTTCTAACCTTATTGCCACACATTTCTCCCAGATCAATATTTTTGCAACCATGTTTTATTGTTTACATTATTGGAGCAGTATTTGAATTGCTTGGGTTTGTATATGATCCTTTATAAAGGCCACCTGTAAATATTTTTTTGTTCTCTGCTTGTTTCTTCCATTGCATACCATTTCCCCTTAATGTAGGCAACTGTTGAAATAAATTATTCCTAAAACTTTTATATCACAATTCCATATCATGTTCTTTTCTGGATTTATAGCCTGCTTTATTTTAACTGTAAACTACTTTAAGATTTCTTTGAATGCTGAAGTTATCTAAATGTCTCCAATGCAAATTTGTTTTTGATGTAACTATTATTTTTATACACACCTTTCAAAAACACAAATTATTTTAAAGCATATTTCAAAACTGATGACTTTAATATATTCAAAGGGAAAGGAGGAAGGATTGTGTGATAGAATTTCTGAAGGGAAAAACAATTCAGGAAGTTTGGTAGTTGTGAAAAATGAGATAATTAAGGGACCGAAAGGCAAATTATATCAAAGAAAAGGGAAAATACAACAGACTTGATGAAAATGGTGCTAAGTTTAAATTTTAAAGAATAGAAAGAGGGACATAACAAAAGCAAAGTATCAGGAATATCTTGAAACTATAAAAATTGAATCAGAAAAACTAAGATAAAGAATGAGCTAAGGTTTGCAATGAATGCCAAAAAGGACCCATTAATTCAGAATCATCCTGGAGTGCTAAATGAACAGACAAATGAGATTTCAGAATCACTGATTATAATCCTTGAGAATATCTGGAGTACAGGATCAGAAAATTAGAGATCATCAAGCAATGAGTTTGCTAACTTCATTTCAATCTTTTTAAGAAGAAGAAAAATGGATCAAACAGCCTATATACCAATAGGCAGCACACTTTTAATATTGGGCCCTATCCAATTCTGCATTTAAGAGGGAAAATCAAATATAAGAAGACAATATTTGGCTCAGTGATAGTACTCATGAGAATGCCCTGTGTCCTGCTAGACCACAGATTAACTATGAGTCAACAATGTGTTAGGGCTGCCAAAAGAGTCGGTGCAATCTTGGAATATCTTAACAAAAGTTGTAGGGTTGAGATCCCAAGAAATGATATTTCCACCAGCACTGATGTGTTACCTAGTTTGGATAATGAAATGTCTGCAAGAAAACAACCAAGATCAGAAAGCACCAAGGACCCATAAATTCTATTCTACACTGTGCTGGTCAAACAACACTTGGAATACTCTATTCAAGTCTTTCACCAAAATACAATAAGAGTGCTGGAAAAAGAGCATAGAAGAATAACAAGGATAACAATGGTCTTGGAGGTTGACTCCTATGAAGAACATTTAAAGAAACTGATTATGTTTAGCATAAACAAGAGACGCTTAATGGAAGATATGGCAGGACTCTTGCAGTACCTGAACTAAGAGAGTCCAGATTTATCTCCAGTTTAAGACAAAAATCAGTGGGTTGAAATTCCCTAAAAGAAGATTGAAACATAAATAAGGAAATGTTTACTGACCATGAGATCTATTAAGCACTGAAACAATCTCCCTCCCAGAGTCAAGGTCCATCATTGGAGGTTTTCAAGGAAAGATCAGACAGTTATTTGTCTGGAATAGATCAAGAATTCCTGCTCTGCCAGGGGGCTGGACTTCAAAATCTTCAAGGTTCCTTCTAATCCAATGAATTTATGATATATATGTATATATGTTATGTAATTAACATATATATAAATATAATTAAGATGTATGTATGTATGTATGTCCATGGCTAAATTCCTCTTCAAATTCTGTTTGCCACTTTTTATCCCTTACTGTACTATTATCCATCTTTTTATCAGCTCATTTGGAAGTATATATATTTTCAGCAGCTATATTGGATGAGAAGATTTTTGTGTGTATTTTATAATAAACACAGAGTTGTGATAAATAATATTAGTCATTTGTAGTTAGAGCTTCAAACTTTGATTCGGATGAAAATGACACCCCCCCAAAAAAAATTACTCTATTTCTTGATAGTCTTATTTACTTTATAATGTTCATGTTGAGAACATTTCAAATCACAAACTCAAGACATCAGGGAAGTATTGTGCTCTTCATTTGTACAAAGGAAAATATTTGCATGGAAATCATGGTTGCATGTGATTCAGTCAAATTAGAAATGTCCCTTTATGCGTGATTCAATTTTTATTAGACAACAGCTTACCATGGATAGACATGGAAATATGTAACCTCTGGTCACATTAATTATAGGGCCAAAAGGGCTTGATCCTGATTTCCTACTGTTTGTGCAGTCATTTTTGTAGCATTTAAAAACTGTGGGAAAGCTACTGATTCAGAAAATAATTCAGACCTATTGCTTACTCAGTAGCCTACATACTCTAACAATTTACACACAAATCTTTCTAGATTATAATATTAGAGTCCCTCTATATAGAGGAGGAGGAGGAGGAGGAGGAAGAAGAAGAAGAAGAAGAAGAAGAAGAAGAAGAAGAAGAAGAAGAAGAAGAAGAAGAAGAAGAAGAAGAAGAAGAAGAAGAAGAAGAAGAAGAAGAAGAAGAAGAAGAAGAAGAAGAAGAAGAAGAAGAAGAAGAAGAAGAAGAAGAAGAAGCTTCCCATTGTGCAAAAAAGAAATCACTGTCTGAAAAACACAGCAGAAATATTAAGAAAGAGGGTAAAATCAACATATATTTGGACAATGAAAGTAGTCCCTGGTAGGGGTGTTTGCAGAATGCAAACAACAGTACAATCAAAGCTCTGCTTCTTTTTATATGTCACATACACAATGCCCATGTAAACAGAAAGAGCTTGATTGCATCATTGCTGCCACCATCGTGATCTGTTTGACCATGGCAAAGACTTCTGCCATCTGGCTTGCTCACAAATGCCATCTCTGAGATGTCAACAGGCTACTGTATATATTTTTATAAAACATGAATTCTCTGTCACTAGCAAGAAAAGGGATTTCTTTCCTCCCTGATTCATATACTAAACTTTGTTCATTTAGAGACCATTCGAAGTTACAACAGCATTGAAAAAAGTGATTTGCAACCTGTCCTCACACTTAAGACCATTGTGGTTTCCCCACAGTCATGTGATCAAACTTCAGGTGCTTAGGAGCAAGCATATATTTACGATGGATGCAGTGACCCCGGTCATATGATGCCAACCTTCCCAGCAAGCTTTTAGTTTCACTTAACAACTGCATGATTCATTTAACAATGGCATAGTTCACTTAACAACCATGGCAAACAGGTTGCAAAACTGGAAGCGACTCACTTAACAACCTGTCTGCTTAGCCACAGAAATTCTGGTCCTGATTGTGGGTATAAGGCAAGGTCTACTTGTACAGTTGAACCAAACTAAATGAAAGGCATTGGGAACATAGTATTTTTACCTGAAATCAGCTGTTTTTCACACAATAATAGGAACCCCACAAGATTTGACCTTCATTCCTAATGCTTCAATGGAAAACTAGATGTTGATAATAGACACATCCTTTTTCATAATTTTTTTTCATAACAACCTGCTTTGGAAGCAGACCATTTGGAGAACATTGTCTTTGGCGGGCAACATATAAAAGTTTAGAATAAACAAAAAACAAACTATTTCATGCAGCAAATGTATAACATTTGTGAACAAATACTCTATCATTTTGCACACTGCACATGTCCTTTAATGGAAGTAAGGTTTCTATTTAGATACGGCATACACACTTTTGACTTTTACATAAAACAAGATGATTTGACCTGAGTTAATAAAGTAATAAACAGCAGAATGGCTTTGAACAATTATCCACTTTAAAAAAAAGTGATGTAATAAACATCATGCACATACAAGCCTTTGAAATGATATGCCTAAACTAGTCAGGTATAATATTATGCAGATTCATAACCATCAAGTAGAAATGAGCACATATGTAACAAAGTTATGTTGTTTTTCATTTAATAAGCATCTGTTGCAAGCAAAATTGTTTCAGGTTACGGAATTTAAATTTCTTAATCCAAATGAATCTAATCCCAGTTTGGACCACTAACAAAATACAATCTGCAAAAAAAAAAAATTACACACACACACACACACACACACACACACACACACACACACACACACAAAATAGCTCAGGAAAGACCTGTTCTATCTAAAACCAGCAGGTAGATTTTTTGAGTTCTAATTTACTTGAAAATTCTGAAAAAATGCCTATTTAACTTGACATCCATTTCAGGGTCTCCTGTAGATCCTGTCTAAAATAATTTATTCACATAAAAATCCCAATGCCTCAAATTTCTTCTACAGCCCTACTGAGCATGTAAATTTTTGTATAATTGAGGTTCTGTTCTTAGAGACATATGAAACAAATCAGGGTCAGTATTTTCCCCTTTGGAATAAATAGCTGAAGGCTAAGGGACAGGAATACATAAAATGTAACTATCTTTAAAAGAAAATTTCCAAATAATATATTTTTAGAAAATCTACATGCTTTTCAGATTCTGCTTAGACTGGCTTTCCATAGGCAGATCACAAAAAATAACTAACAGCCACTTCTCTTTCAATTTGGATATCTGACACTTTGAAAGGGTGTCTTCAGCTTTTTCCTGGTTGCTAATTTTTCAATATTTGAGACAACTCTCTTTAAAACATTCTGTATACATACTCACACATCTCCAAACAGACACATTGCCTAGAAATGCGAAAAGGTGGTTAGAAATCCCTTTAATTTTGTTTCTGGCACAAAGCAAAATGCTTAAATCAGTAGCATAGTTCAAGCTTTCTTACAAACCACCCTGGCAGTAATAATCACAGGTCTAAGGCAATCACTGACATGGTCAACTAGCTACCCAGCCAGCTGAGAGAAGCCACAGAAGCATTTGCAGGTCACATGGGGAAGTTCTGCCCAACATGACTGGTGTCCCTAACCCTCAGCTTCAGTGTGGCAACACTGAAGCTGGAAAATGGCCTCGCTCAGGCCAACTTCACAGTTGACAACTGGTAGAATTGGCACAATAAAAGGGTGTGAAAGTCTAAAAATCTAATGGCTGTTGGTAGATACTTGTTGTGGTCCACCAGCATCCTGCAGAGATGGCAGTAGAGTCGGACAGTGGGGAAGAACATGGGCCAATCCTGGAGTCTGGGGAAGGCTCAGATGAGGGATCTGTGTCCAACAAAGAGATGGGGCCAGGGCCATCTGGAAGTTATGTGCTGATTCAGGAGCCGCCAGAATCTGACATCAGTGAGGCAGAGGAACAGGGGGAGCCTGTTCCCAGTGTGTGCTTGCGCAGAGCTACCAGAAGGCAACAACAATTAAGAGAAAAGGGGAGACTGGGAGTAAGGCTTGGAGATGATTGGGTCCTCCTATAAGACATAAAGGAGGAGCAAAGGGACTTGAGCTTTTGCAGGAAGCAACTTTGTTCGTTCTGATCGGTTTAAACCCTGAAGCTCCGTATTGACTTTGTACTCCATTTGGCCTTGTACAGCTAATTGGCAATTTAGTCATTGGCAGCATTTCAAGGGAGATAAAGGTGGGTGCTTATCAGCCTTATCCCCAAAAGACTGTGGCAAACTTCTGTTGGACAATTCATAAACTGTTTGGGACTCTTTATGAGCTGTGAATGAATATAATTCACAGCTGTTGAAATAAAAAAGAGGGATTTTGGGACTAAGCATGTGATTGTTACTGTCTCAGGAAGCCTTGATCAGAACAGTACTGTCTTAAACAAAATTACCAAGAATGAATATTATTTGGAAAGAGCTGCATTCCCTTTGAAATATCCTATTTAGATCAAAAATGTCATGAAAATCCCAAGTAATTTATCTAGTACTTAAGAAGGTAATTCAGCTACAACCCAGTTAGAAGTCCATAACTTGTCTGTAATATTCCAAAGTCTGATAAATTCTTGCCTTGTTACATAATGAGCTGCCTTCAAAGACCATCTAAAAAGTATAGTTAGTGGAAAATATATTAGCACAATTATAATTTTGACAAAATAGTTTAATCATCTTATCTAAGAACTCACTCATTTATCTCAGTTAAGCTCCTAGCTCAATTCTGAATTCAAAACTGATCTGGTGCATTGGTATATTATGAAATGTCTTCTTGCATATGTCTTATAGGTGCCAAAAATAAAGATTTACTCTAAATATTACTTTCTTCCAGATAGTTCCTAAAAAAGATCATTTTAAAGATCATATAAAGGAAAGTCCTTTCCAGGAAAATCATACCAACATTTTTTTCTGATTATTTGGCAGTTATTTTCTTCAATTCTGCCCAACCTTTTAAAGATATTTAAAATATTTTATTTTAGTTTTAATCCATTCTTATACAGGTGCTTTTAATTGTTATTACTTGGTAAACTTATTGCTTTTAATCAGGATGACAATTTTCATACTTGTTTGTCTTTACATCCGTTTTTAAGATGTTAATTTTTTCACTGCTTTATTTTTAACTGTACAATTATTTAATGATTTTTACAATATCTTACAAAGCAATACAAAAATAAATAGAATTTCTCTGGATTTAAGAAATTACAATAATAATCTTTCCCAGTCTTTTAATATCAATCAAAAATAATCTTTTTTTAAAAAAAAATAGGTACTAAATGTGGGTCCTGCAGAGAACCACATTTTGACATTAGTTTGACCTTTTTATAGTTTTCTTTCAAATGGACATCTGTAGCTACAATACAGACTTGAATATTTGTGTGTCAAAAGTCATGAATCAGAAGTTGGTCTGATAAATTGTACAGGCATTTAGTGAAAGAAGAATCGTGGAACTAATTAATTTGAATAATATTGACACAAAGAAATTAACTGGAATGATAAACTTCATAATTAAAAAAAATCTAGTTTACTTCCCAGGTATCCCAGGGTTTGGGTTAGCTAGCTTTAGAAAAAACAAAATTCTGCTGCTCTATTATTTAATCATTTCCTCATTGATATTTCCTTATCAAATTAAATCAGAAGCAGGACAATTTCATCTTAGGAAGCAATTGTAGGAAAATATCAGTGTTGTAAACAAATTTAATTATTTGACTATCATCTATTTTCTATTATGGGTTTTGATAATTATTTGATTTATAGTTCAAAATCATGTTGTTGGACTGAGAAATCACCAGGTATCTGGGATGTATTTACCAAAGCACCCCAATTTAGGTTAAGCTAGCCTACCTTTATCAAACCTTAATTTAAAAGTTAATAGGGGTTTTATTTTATTTTTATGCTTTTAAAAAGGAATTTACATATATATGATTAAGAAAAAAATGGACTTGGTGATTAAATATGCAAAAGTAGACCTTTTATCGAATTTTTTAGAAACTCACCAGTTTTAGAAATCTACCACAGATCCTAAAAGGAGCAATAATGATATTGGACCCATAATGATATTAATGTGACTTGGGGAAACATGGATGTTTGATCTTCTTCTCTTTAAAATGTAATAGGCAGATTGTGTTTGCACTTATCATGCAAACTTCTTTTATAAAAAAAAATATTATTAAATTTGAACAGTACTCAACTTAGTGTAGAAACTCTGGGTAGCTCATAAAATAAAAATACAGGGGAAAATCATAAAAAGACAATATAATGAAAACACACACATATTTATATGGCATCCAGAGTTACTTGATAGTGAGATGGGTGAGATGGGTGGCATATAAATTATATAAATGTCTCAAGGAATCAGGACCTGTATGTGTAGGACTTTATAGGCAAATGTAAGGCTTTATGAGATAGCCAAGATTAATTTTAACTGTTTTAACCCTCTTAAAGTTGTACTGGATTCCAAAGAGTATCAACACAGGTAGGAGTGTCTACATGGAGGGCATCAAAAAAGTCAAAATGGCACCTTCATCCATGCAATTGAAGGTCCATCATTTTTTGAATAGGACTCCTTTCATGGCTTTTCATGAAAAAAAAATGGGCTTATATTGATGTTGTTGATGATGATGATGATTTATAAGACTTGTATGATGCTAGATTTCCCAGTGATTCTGGACAATTCACAACAATCACTTTGTGTGATGCCTTTAGACCTTACCTTTAAACCTCACCAAACTTTTTTCTAAGTTAAGAAGCCCCAGTACTGTAAGCTGTGGTCAGCAATCTTTTCCTGACCCAATTCCAATTTCCTAATTTCACGTGAGTAAGATTTTTATTTAAATCCATGACTACCTTTTCCAATTCTTCATTGTTTTTGTGTGATGAGCATCAATCACAACAGTATAAAGTATCCTAACTTCATTCACACCATTGCTCTATAATTAACCTCATTAGCAAATTACTAAAGTCATTAATCTACATTTGTCCTTACAATATTTGATACCTTTCCTAATCATCCCACTGTGGAAATTACTTTTATTTATTTTTTTCCTGCTGCCCAGTGGGCTGATATTTTCATCAAACATCCACCATAAGGACTACCACATTTCCTGCTTAAGACCTTCCCTTCATACTCTATTGCGTTCCTGGCTTTGTGAATCTCCCACTGGTTTATACACCAGTTTGTAAGCTCAGCATGCCTCCTTTATATATTGTTACCCTGCACCATGTGTGCTATTTCAACTTCAAACCCTCAGTTTGGTGACACAGTTTTGCTCGTATAATTTAACCTTCTTAAATATCTACTATATTTTAGGAGGTATTGGTTTGAGAGGCCAGCCTCAAGGCACACTTCAGGCTCTTTGGATTCCACATGTTGCTAATGTCCATTGTACAAAGCTCCGCCTCTTCCCTGTTTTAAAAGAAGGTGGGTGCCTTTTAATAGAAGCACACTATGTGATACATGGCTGACTACTTTGCTCCTTAAACAAAACAAATCTTTCACTCACAGAGCTGCCTTTATTCCAACGACAAGGTTGGAGTCTCCTTGAATCTGTTAGAAACCATTCCCGGAGAGAGGAAACAGGCTCTGTAAATGAACCGTGACTGTGTAAGGCCCCCTTATACCTGCAAATATCCAGTGGGCTCTAAAAAAGCATTTTCTGTTGGGCCTCTTTTCCTCCAACATGAGCTGTTACTCTCTGACTCATTTGCTTTTTAACCAGTTCCAGTGGTTTTCCACCTTTCCTTACGAAAGCTTTAAGTATGCTTTCTGTTCTTCTTGCCTTGAAGCTAGACTTTGTGGATAGATCAGTGAACAGATAGCTGTTTTGAGCTAGCTTTCAAAGCTAATAATAATGTAATTTATATACATTTAAAAGAATTAATATATGCAAATAGTTTTTGCTATTTTTTGTGGGGGGTTGTTCCTCTAGAGCAAAATGGCAATCTTAATAATAATAATAATAAAGTAAATCAGTTTATTGCCTTAAAGGAAGGGAAAAGGATAATGTTATCATTATCAGACTCCCTATAAAATCACTCTTATATACAGGAGAAAGCTGAAACTACAAGGCTTGGGTTGAGAGTCCAGGAGGAAACAGAATGATCTCTATGGTCCAGATTGTAATAAATATCACTATTACAATGCTTGAAACAACTTCTCAACAAATCATTCATTATTTGACTCCTTATAGCACAAAGTTTCCATAATGACATCAATGCAAGTCACAGTCTTAATTCTACTTAGTCCTCCTCCTTTCTTATTAGGCCATTATGAAAAGCTATTCTGGAAGAGAAGTCACACTAGCAAAGAGAAAGACATTGCTTCAACTGAACAAAGAATAATTTTTTAAAAAACCTTAGTATTCCCATTTCTTTTCAGTTGTGGTGATGATGGTTACAATTTATTTCAGATAAGAAACGAATTAATATAAGATGAAGATGGAAGTTTACTGCAATATTCTTGTTTATCACGCTTTAAGTTCCCCGGCAGAGGGTTTTATCATATGAAATGACAAAACAAGTCTTTCTTAAATTATAATCTGTCCAAATTGCTTATAAACAGAGTTTTAGTGGTGTAATATCTACACACACAACAAATATTCAAATCCTCCCTATTAAGCCAGGTTTGTGGTTATTGCATGGTTTTAAGAAAAATTTCTTTATCCTACTTTTCAAGAGCAGCCCTCCTGGATTCCCACAAGAGGTATTTAAAGTCTCCCTCCCTCCTTCTCTGTTGGTAGAGATGTAGTCCATATGGGTAACACATTGATGCATATATACATAATCGACATGCATATATAGGACTTGCTTAGGAAATGAACAATCAGAAGTCAAATAGACATGAATGCTACCATTCTCAGTCACTAGGTCAATGGGTTTCTTGATTGTCTTCATCTAGTTCAGGGTATACAGCCTGATATTAAAAAATGAGCGCAACCCCACCAAAGACAAGTGAGATTCCAAAAGTTCTCACTAAATTATGCTATTTTTTAGACAAAATCAAAATTTGTCTAAAAATAGTGGTGGACCAATATTTTTATCCATCCCAGCAACTTTTGGACCTGAACTACAAATGGTAATCATGATCAATAATCATTATTATGCCATGACTCCTTCTTGTAAGAATACGGGAGCTAGTAGGTTGTAGTGATTCAGATACTTGACTAGAAACCAGAAGGCCATGAATTTTAGTTTTCTCTTAGTCAACTGGGTGACTTTGGGCCAGTCATTCTCTCTCAGCCATCCCACCTCAGAGTGGTTGCTGAGGTGAAATAGAAGGTAAGAACATTGTTTACATTGCCTTGAGTGATACAGAATTAAGCTGTGGTATAAGTAAATAAATTACAAAGAGAGGAAAGAATCTTGAATGTAATAGGATCATAGGATAGCTTTATGAAATGGATCTCCATTTTTCTGGGGATATACTGTAATTCTCACTCTTGTGTCTCTTGTGCAGCCACAAATGTCTAAGCAATATTCTCCTCTTTCATCTTTTACTATCTATCCAGCCCACCGGAATATACAGTTTTTGTGTGCTGCATTGTATAAAAGTATATGAAAATCACATTTTCTATTGTTTCCCACAATGCTAGTCCTACACACACACACACATACACACACACACAGAGGGAGGAAGGGAGGGAAGGGGGGGAGAGAGAGAGACTTCCATCCTTGCCTAAGATTGATCATTGTAATGTGTTGCTTCCAATTGATTTCCTTTTGCCTTTGTTTGTTTCCTTTTTCAGTCACTAGTTGAGAATACAAACAACACAATTTATTTCATGTACCCAAACTAATCGTTAGATTACAAGGTTCTGTTCTGAAAATGTTCTGAGTATGGCAACTGTTTAATTTTAAATTTGCTTTCATTTCTTGCATCACTACAGAAGGAAGGACAAAAACTTGTATTTGGTTATTGTGAATTATAAACTGATGTAAGTGTTGCACCTCCCCAAAATCTCAGTGTGCCATATTGTCAAATAAAAATGATTTGGAGTGAAAGGTCCTGTTTGTTTATTTTAACCTAGGAAAAAGAAATCTGAAATCTGAAATAAAATTCTACTTTTTAGAAACTATAAACTCAGGGAAGGACCCAAAAGACCTACTGATTGTAAGTGGGATATAAATGAAATTCATTCCAGCCATTGTCTATCCTCTGTGAGATAAAGGCCTCTTCCATGTGTGTGTGTGTGTGTGTGTGTGTGTGTGTGTGTGTGTGTGTATCTATATATCTATATCTATATCTATCTATCTATCTATCTATCTATCTATCTATCTTCATTTATATCCCACCTGCAATTGGTACATCCTTTGGCCCTTCTCTGAGATATACATACATACATACATACATACATACATACACGCATAATTTGGAAATCAAAAAAGTAACACAAGCTAGACTGAGTGTCTGAACACAAATATGTAATATATTAATGCAAAAAACATTTTGTTGAGTTCAAACGGTTGCATCAATGTCTAGGATTTCAAATAACTGGCTTCAAAAATCAAAAGTTTTTCAACACAGTCTTTGTGAGATTAATTGTTATTAAGGGGCTCACTGCAAAAAGTTTGATTGGAGGCAAGTGTCCATCCTGTTTTCCAAGCAGGGGGGATTCATATAATTTTCTTTTACACAAATTTGTCCTTGGCATTAATGAGGAACTCTCCTTGGGTGTCTGCAAGAAATAATAGTAACAAACGAAGTCTTATCCCTACCCCTCCGTAATATGTTCATTTGTAGATAAGCACTGCAGAGAGAGGTAAAATTGTATCTTATAAAAGTTTGCACTTTTCTTTTGCTGACTTATCCATGATAGGGTTGGGTCTGGAAAGCATTTCATTGGAATGATCTGTATTCCACTGAGGCAATCGCTTTTGTTTTGAGGGGGAAAGTATCAGAAAAAAGTGAGCATAAATGAACAAAATCAGCAGCCCCAGTAGCATTGGTGAATACTGATTTTGTTTGGGCCAAAAGCTTTTAGGCTTTCACAGGCCTGTAAACATTTGAGTCTTTAAGCAGACACTGAGGTAAGGTATAGTGAACTATCTTCCTGATGGTTTACACCAGGAGTCGCCAACCTTTTGGGCCTCAGGGACCACCAAACTCATAATTTTAAATCCCGGAGACCACTAACTGGTTCTGTGGGCGTGGCCTAATTTGTGGGTGTGGCTTGGTGGTAATGTGACTTGCTGGGCATGGCTTGTATGTAAATATTATAAATGTTTATATAAATATTGATTTTTTTTTATTTTAAGAAGAGCAACTTTTACCCAAAATGAGACAAAGCAGGCAGAGATATTGAATTGCTCACAGAATCAGAGATCTGTGTTTCTTCCATTGGCTAGCTGAGTTTAGCTGAGCTGGCTAGGTGAGCTCAGTCCTAAAGAAGGTTCGGCTCTGCTTAACAGAGCCGAAGATCTAAAGATTGGCTAGAAAGCAAGAAATCCAATGATATTTCCTGCTTTCTAGCTAATCTAAATCTCCTGGCACAGCAGAACAGCTGATGGTCGGAAAAAGAAAAAATAGCAATTTAGCAGGCAAGTTTGCCAAGTAAGGAGTGAGTAGGTGGGGAGGGTTCCCTGCCAACCATGTGGGTGGCACAGCTTTGTGTTCCTGTGCAGCCAGGATTAATTGCTTTGGGGGGTGCTCTGGGAGTGAAATTTCTCTGCGGACCACCAAAATTTTCTTGCAGACCACCAGTGGGCCACAGACCACCAGTTGGTACTACTTTGGTATAGTAGTAAAAGTGCTGGCCTAAAAACCAGGAGACTGGGAGTTCTAGTTCCACCTTAGACATGAAAGCTGGTTGGATGACCTTGGGTTACTTATTGTCTCTCAGCCAAAACCTACCTCTTGGGTTATTGTTGTGGGGGGAAAGGGGGAGGAGAAAGTAAAATGTAAATGTTTGCTGCCTTTAGTTACTTATAAAGTAACTAGCTCGATACTCGTGCTTCGCTATGAAACTATGTGGTCAGGCTTAGTTTTGGGGGAGGAAAATAAGGGGGGAGGAATTCTCCCTCTGCCTATCAGCATTTATCAGTATTCATCTGGCTAGCATCCTGTCAGTGTGTAAGACAGTTAAGGACTGTTTGGAAACTGAAACAATATATAAAAGAGGCTGTGTGAGCAAGAAGGAGACAGCAAGGAGCCTGGGTGTGGCTTAGCTCAACTGTTCTGTACTAAAGCTGCTTGGTGCTGCTGTGAAACTAAAACTGAAACTCCCCTCCTCTGCTTGTGTTTGGCATTTGGAACAGATTTGTTTTCAGGTGAGGAGGGGGAGTAGAACTCCTTAGCATCAGAGCGTATTAATAATAATATATGAAATACTAATGCTCTGATGGTCATTTTAAAAAATTATTTCTTAGTGAGCACCTAGAAGCCAAGAGGAACATACATGCCAAATTTCAAGTTTGTAGGCTTTACGGTTCTGGAGATTTTGTGATAATGAGTGAGTGGTATTTCGCTTTTACATACAGAGATAAAAGCAGAATGAAAATCTAATAGTCAAATAAAATATACAAACAAATTAATCCTGAATTGGTTATCCTCTTTGAAGTGTGGTTCCACACTGTCTGTTTGTCTATAAAAAGTAGGCAGAGTTAAAATGAACTCTGATTAGGATTCAAACCTAATTACGATTGCACAAAAAAATTAAATACAGTTAATGTGATTGCTCTCAATGTATTCGATGCTATTGCAGTTTTGTCACATGAAAAACATTGATTGCAATTCTTGAACTGAGAAGCCCTGCTAAGTCTTTCATGAGGCTTAGGGGAATCAGTGGGTGGAGACTCAGATGGTGCACTTCTGTTGTACTGCAATCTGTTTATTGGCAGAAGATTTAATAAGTTATAAGCATTTGAGACCTTCTGAAGGTGATGGACAGCCAGTATATGGGGATGCCTATAAATTTCTGCTTGGTGTCCAGATAGTGGCTAGAGGAATATTGCTCACCCGCTTTCAAAATACTAGAACTTGGGAGGATCCTCTTAAACTTTTGGCATGTAGAATTTGTATGGAATTAAGGAATTTACAGGATGCGAAAATGGTCAGTCGCTTAAATTATTTTAAGGGAGATTCTGACAACCCATAATTCTGTTAAGCAAGGATAGTTTATAATTTTACACTATACTTTTGAATATCTGACATGGCAAAATATTATAGCCTTTACAGTATATTCTTCTATTCTTCCCGTTATTACAACAGGAAACAATAAGATGCCCTTTTGGATTTTATGGGGGAAACCCATCATCTTTCAATCTGCTTTCTTGGGATGGCGAGGGCTGGGGTCTCTTGACATCTGAAGAGTCTAATGTTTCCCAAATCCTGGACTAGAGAGACCTTGTTCTTGTCATGTAGAACAGTTGTAATATGATTATGCACTGCTACAGTCATGCAATTTTGACTTGGTTTATTTACTTTGCCTTGATAAGTTTCTTGTCTGTTTCATCTTATCATAATGTGCCTTACACGGGTTGGGTTTTTGCCCCCACCCCCAGCCAGATTTAAACTTCGTGACATTATTTTTCAGTCATTACACCTGGATTTCCCACATTCCTTGGATTTCAGGTACCTTCCATCAGAATTTATGACTGATGCTGGCGCAATGGCTATAAATGAAGAGAAACCGTAGGGCATTTCTCTACCCCAAGACAATTATGACATTAAAGTGAGCAAATGAGGAAGCCGCCTTATGCAAGTGAAAAGCAGATTTGTTCACAATGCAATTTATTTGTATAATTTAATTAACTTGCCACGGTATCATCTATTATGCAGTTTTGTTTAAAAAACAACAACCTAGGAGTGCATATCATTATGTATCTCAAATGAGAAAATAAACGTCACCAAGAAATAAAGGCTTTTTTAAAAAAAAAATTCCTTCCTTTCCCCTCCCCCTTTTGCTTCCTCCCCCCACCCCCCCATCTTGTTCAGGGGTCCTTTCTTTCCACTGCTTTTGTAACTAGCTTCTGGGTAAAATTCATTAATTTTTATTAACAGGGAAAACATTTGTCCCCGTGACAATATTTGCATTGCCTGAATGATTTTCACCTCTGCCACAAGGTGTACTATCGGCTCATACATCACCCGATTACTTGGAGAGCAGAAAGACCCTCAGTCATTAGTGAGTGAATTAAAGATGATCTAAAGAGCTATTAATCACACTGACAAAAGCCTTAATGTTGCTGTGACCCTTATGGAGCCTGGGGACTAAAAGGGAAGCAGAGGGAGAGAAAATGGAAACATATGTTTTCTCCAAAATAACCTACCTTAGGAGAACTGTCAAAGGGAGAGCCCCATCAAGTCAAGGAATTTTGCCTCTGGATTATATCGGGAATTGTTTGTATAATCAGCCTTCCTCCCCCTCTCGGCCTCTTCCAATGAATGTGCTTGTGATCAATACAAGCAATTAAGTGGCATGAATTTTACCCTCACAATCTAATTTTCTTAATCAAAATCTATTTCAACTCCAGTTATTCTTTAGAATCTTGGTTTTAGTTTTGAGTTCTCTCTCTTTTTTTAAGCAAAGAGCATGTGTCTGCCAAATGTTAGGGAGTCACTTGAAAATCGGTTTATGCAAGGCGTATACTGAAAAATATTTGTCCTCTAACATTGTCTGTTTCCTTCTCTATTATTTATCCTTTTTTAGTGTGTGATCTAAAACAATGTTTGGTCTTGATTTTAACAATGCTCTCTTGAGATAAAGCTGTATTGGTTTCAGTTGGCTTCAATCCTAGGATAAGGAGTATAGGTCTACTTGATGAAATTTTTGCTCCAAAATAATTATGAGTTCAACAGGGTTTTCTCACAAGCAGGATTGGTAAGGATTTCAGCTTCAGTAGCTTACACTTTTGGGGGTTGAAACAGATTTGGAAAGACATATTTAGAAAAAAAATGCTATTTATTTCTTACAGCAAAAAGCTTATTTTCATTCATACTTTTTGACATTTTGCTCCATATGAATAATGTTAGATTTTACAATAAAAAGAGGGGGGAAAAAACTGTGTCTGGAAAACCCCTATACCATGTTCATTTACCATCAAGCATTTAAAAGGTTTTTTTGATAAAGACTATAACTGTCAAATTTCAAATTCCAAAAGCTAAGTTTAAAAGAAAGGACTATAGTGGTTAGAATGCAGTACTGCAGGACTAACTCACGCTCTCTCTAGGACTTCGATCTTGAGCAACGCAAGGTTGACTCAGCCTTCCATCCTTCTGAAGTTGGTAAAATAAGGATCCAGATTGTTGGAGGCAATATGCTGACTCTTTAAATCACTTAGAGAGGGCTGAAAAGCACTGTGAAGCGGCATATAAGTCTAATTGCTATTGCTGCTATTGCTAAAATGATCAAATTGCAGAACAATATTGTTTCAATTCTTTTGTGTACATTTATTTATTTCAAAATGTATATCTTTATAATGTCATTTGATTACAATCAAATTATTGAGAGTTTTCATTATCACAATAAAAACAAACAAATCTGTACATCACAGGAGAAAATACTGAGATAATGTCCATTTTCAAGCTAAGATTCCAGTCTAACAAAAGTTGGCAATCTTACTGAAAATTTTTGTTTACATGCCATCACTTTCAATGAGACTTAAGATGTTATCCCTTGCAGACAAAGAAGCAGCTCAGTTTTTAATGGCCCTTCCTGGGTTGTAATAGAAGAGAAAAAGCATATATACAGGTAGTCCTCAACTTACGACCACAATTGAGGCCAAGATTTCTGTTGTTAAATGACACATTATTAAGTAAGTTTTACCCCATTTTACAACCTTTCTTGCCACAGTTAAGTGAATTGCTACAGATAAGTGACAAGTTAGTAACCTGGTTGTTAAGTGAATCTGGCTTTCCCATTAACTTTTCTTGTCAGTGTATCGCAAAAGGGGATCACATGACCTTGAAACAAAGCAACAGTCATAAATATGAAGTAGTTGCCAAGCATCTGGATTTTGATCACATGACCATAGGAATACCGCAAAGGTCATAACTGTGAAAAATGGTAGCTGTAAGTGAAAGACTACCTGTATTGAGGACTGCCTGTAGTTAGGGAAACCCAGTTGAAGAAAATTCACTGTATATTTCTCCAAATAAAAGAAAAATTGACAAGAATCAAGCAGAAGAAACAAGGAATAAAACCTCCATTTTTGCCCCTGCAGACTTGGATAACAGTAGAGAATGTAAAGTCATCCAGTTACTGTGAAGCATGTTTAGTCAGTCATGTTGTCCAGGAGCACAGTTCAACATCTGGATTTCACAAGCTGTTACTTAAGTGGCAGTTGGGTCATGAATTTTCACTCCCATGTTCTGGGATGTGATTTTTCACCTACTTACTTAGAAGTAAGTAGGTAGCCATCTATCCATCTATCCTGAGTGACTGTCCCAAAGTTATCCCACTGGCTTTCATACCTAAGTACTAGAACTCACTGTTTCCTGGTTTCTAGTCTGGTACCTATACCAAACAGGCTCTCTAGGTAAAATATATATGTTAGAAACAAATTCAAAACTGAACACACTGAGATTTCACAATTAATGGCAAAAAAAGTATGACAGCAGCAACCTATTTATTACATGTGGACAGAAATATTTGCATGGGCTACCACTTTCATCCAAATGATGAAAATAACATTTTCTTTTAAATTGAAACAAGCTTGGAGACCAAACCACTGCCAAAATCTAAAACCCAAGCTACAAGTATATACTATTATTTCACAATTTATTTTGTTTATTTCAAAATACTTACATGGCTGCTTATCTTCTACATAATCATCTAAGGTGGCTTACAGCAACATTACATGAAAACAAAACCTAAATATAAGCTCATAAAAATATCACAAAAGACACCATCATCACTATTGTGATGCTTCTCTACATCTTTTGTCTATACAGAAGATTACATTGTGATGGGGCAACCCTGCTTTTGTTATTTGCCCTTTCTGCAGACATCACACTGAATGTGGACTTCCACCAATTACCTTTTCATGAAAACAAACTGGGGGGAAAATAATTTATATTTGCTTAGTCCTGTGCATTTACCCTGAGTTTTTGTAATGGGCTGTGAGAGTAACCTTGAAGAACAAGAGGAAGAGCTGTAGCCAAAAATCTAAGAGAAAAGAAATCTGAGAAAAAGAAAAGAGAAAAGAAAACTGAGTCCAAAATAAAAATATAATTTGAAAAAATGTTCTGATCGCTTCCGATTTTATGAGCTGTTTGCAGAAAGAGGAAATCTAGAGAATAGAATAGAATAGAATAGAATAGAATAGAATAGAATAGAATTCTTTATTGACCAAGTATGATTGGACACACAAGGAATTTGTCTTTGGTGCCTAAGCTCTCATTGTACATAAAAGCTATAAGTGATGAATCAAGATTCTATTACTGTAACCATATAATAAAAATAATGTTAGTATTCATAAATTTAATGTCCAAGTCTGGTCTATCTCAAAGGCTAACAATTTCTCAAACCGGTGCATATTATGAGTGAAACACCAATGCCCAGGTCTACAATTCTCATGTCTTATCTCCAGCCTTGATCCCTCTGTATGAATTTGATGCAGCAATTAAATCCATGTAAGGACCAAGAAGCAGGACTGTGGTGTCCCTACTGCTAAGAAAGGAAAGCGTAGGTCTGGAAAGAAACTGTATATTTGCATATGTAAAATTCATCAGCGAACCACTAATAGGAGTGGGGAGAAAAATCTAAAAAGGCTACTTACTTTTAATTGCTATTTTTTCTGTGTGTTATTTATTTTAAATGTGAGATAGACTTTAGTAGGTGTGTATTGTGCTTTCTTGGTCAGAAGTTTGCATTGCCCCAACTCTGTGCTCTTGAAGCAAACTCCAAAGTCTTTTGTTCTGGGCCTGGAGTGAATTGATTTTTGCATTTAATTTCACTAAGCAACCACAATTGGGACTAGCAACTCCATCACTAAGTGCTGAGATTGTTAATAGAAAAATCACATAATCATGACAGTTTACAATGTCACTCCTGAGCTAGTTGTTATGCAAGACATCACACAAGCACAACTTGCAATTTTACTTTCACATTCCCCATTAACTCCACTTGTCACAGGTTGGTTGGAAAGCAGGCAAATAATGATCATGTGACCACAAGATACCACAACAGTTGTACTAGTGGGGGCTTGTTGCAAGGCTGCTTGGTTTTCGTTTTGTTTTTTTAACAGTCGCTACTCCAGATTGTCAATAAACAAGGCCATTTTTAAATTAAGGCTGTCTGTATCATTGTGCCTTGCTCCTTTTGCTTTTGTTGTTTTTATATGCTTTTTATATAAAGCATTTTTCATCTGCTATCTTAATGGGAATTGTATTGGCTGGTTTTAACTGACTTTTTAAAAAATTGAATGGGTCAGCTCTATAATGTAGATAAACAAACAAACAAATCCTAATTTGCCTTTTACTTTCACAAAATCTTTGATCTTCTGAAAAAGGTGATAAGAAAAATTCAAAGTAATAAGGACTATATTCCTGGGGGGGAATATATTCCTGCAGCGGGAATTCAATATTCAAGCTGACAAACACAGATATATTGCTAAGTGGTGATAGAAGTGCATTATAATCTCAGCAGAGGAGAAAAAGGAATACCAAACTGACAAAGAGCATCAGCCCATAATTTCTTTAGGATCCACTTCACAATAAGTATCAAACCCTATTTTTCCTATCTTATCTGGCAAAGTCAACCTTCAGTGAAATTTGGATCTGTATTTTTCAATAGGCATAACATTAGGTTTTTTTTCATAGTCGACGGGAATCCAGCTTGCCCTGAATTGAAGCTCAGGTGAAGGTGAATAGAAAATGAATTCCTGTAAGAGGACCACAGCCATCAAAGAAATTCATTTTATGCTTAATCCAGCGGGTGTGAAAGGAACTTGGGAGAGTAACACACTGGATTATTTCAAAGAAGCAGATTCATCCAAAGAGGAAATTGAAGTTGGCTTGCAAGATATTATGTGGAAATGGTATATTGCTGGAAATTATACCCAAGGGTGAATATACACTATTCAAATATTAAAGCAATCAATTTCAGCAGCCGCACACACAGCTATTGAATCAATAAGAATTAATCTTATTATTGAATTCCTACTCTTGCCTTATCAGGTAAGTGGCAAGATCACTTTGGCCAATCTCAAAAAATGAAGCAAGGATCCAACTTGATTAATACTTGGATAAGAGATGATCAGGAAATGCCAAGGAAATAAGCTAAGCTGAATAGTTGGGAAAAACATCCAGGAAAAGGCAACAAACAACTATTTCTGAATTACTGCCAAACAACAATGGATGTGTTTGGAAAGTCATCAGAAGTCAAGGTCAACTTTAAGAAAGTTCATCTCTTGCTTTAAAAATTGCTCAAACCTTTAACATTTTCCTCATCCAGCTTGTCTTTAATAAAGCATAGGGCTTCCGTAGAAAGTGACATTGTTAATCCTGTGAAGTAGATGAGGTAAGGAGATAGTGATTAACCCAAAACTATCTAATGAACTACTTGCTGGAAGAAGAAGAGTTTGGGTTGAGATTTCCAATCCAAGCTCGACAATCAGTTACACTTTTTAAAGCACTGATTATAATATCCTTTACATTTTCTACTTAGATGCCTCATGCACAGTTCTCCTATAACAGTTGCAGTTTTCTACACATAGATGTAACTATTGCCTTTGGCATGGAACCTTCACAGCAAACTTTGAACAAGCTTTCTATAATTAACAGACATTTTAATATAATGCTACAACAGAAGCGTGTTAAGGAAAGCATTATCTGAGGAACAATGCTAATTGAAGGTCATGCTAATAATAAAAAAACACACACCAAGTTTAGAAATAAAGGGGATCTGGTGGAAATGAAGCGTGTGATAGCAAATAGGAACTGTGCTCACATGCCGTCATGCACTATAGCTATTAAGCCTTAAGGTCTTAAAGGTATGAAGCAATGCATATGATAAATTCTTCCCAAACATCCCAGCCATAACATAGTTCTTGCTGATTGCTCATTTACCCATAATGCATGCTGTCATAGCAAAGCCTGACAAATGACAGAGAAAGCTCAGGTTATTTTTTACACTGACTGCTGAGCCCCTCACCTCAGATTATTCATTTATTAGGGCAATCACAGAGGCCCGAGTACTTAATATTGTTTTCACCAAATATGAAAATGATCTACTTTCCTATTCTTTAGTTTCTCCTAGGGCAAGCCATTTATCATCAGCTCAGGATAAATGACTGCTTCATTATAGCCATAATTTATGAGATGTTGGAACTAAAGAGCCACACCTAAAGACTTAAGGCTCTAATATGGATTAAAATACAATAATCAATCAACCCAATATATATTTTGTTGGATTATTTTTTTTTCAAGTGGCTGGAGATCTTTTCCAGTCCCTTCCTTCCTTCTTTCCATCCATCCATCCATCTCACTCCAAATGTTCCACAAAATATCAGGAAAATGTTTACGAATAAACATTGCACTCTATTCTTGCCATAATCTATAGGATTGAATACTTATCTAAAGTGACTAGTGATAATCCAAGCTCTTAGAACAACTTGCTACAGTTGACATTCTTCCAAAATAATTTGCACAGAAGATACCAAGAGCAGTTTATGTTTCTGTTCAAGGCCGTGAACATAGCTAATGTATCTTCTTCCTCCTATTTTCCCCACAACAGCCCTTTGAGGAGGGTTGGGCACCCAGCTAGCTTTCATGGCTGAGGCAGGATTTGAATTCAGGTCTCCCACTTTGTAGCCACAAGGCATGACTTTGACTCTATTCGAACTGTCATGCTCTCATTGTCCAACTTGTTTAATTTATCTTCTTTATCAAACATGTACAAAAAACATTAAGCAATAATCCAATTGAGACTTTAATGGAAAGTAATCAGCTCAAGACCAAATTTTTATTGAACAATTTTAACTGTGTTTTAATGTTATATTTAATTTTGGAGATAATAGCCAAATAATCTTATACCTATCAACTTTGAGTTTTCAAATTGTAATCAATATTGATGTAATGCTTCTTCTTTTCTTTTTATCCACAATGGTTTAAGTTATATAAACATGAAAGTATTATTAACTGTATGAATGATACCAATGTCAATGTGTCAAAACAACACAATGTATTCTAAGTTTTACAATAGCATAATTAGAACAATACTTTTTAAAAAAGAACCTGATATGACTGAATGATCACAATGAAATTAAGAACTATTAAAAGACCCCTCACATCCTGGACATAAACTGTTTCAACTTCTACCCTCAAAGCGACGCTATAGAGCACTGCACACCAAAACAACTAGACACAAGGACAGTTGTTTTCTCTGCTAAACAAATAATTCCCTCAACACTATCCAACTATTTACTAAGTCTGCATTACTATTACTATTAATCTTCTCATCACTCCTTATCACCCATCCCTCCACTTGTGACTGTATGACTGTAACTTTGTCACTTGTATCCTTACAATTTATATTGACTGTTTCCTAATATGATTTGATTGCTTATTGTACCCTATGACTATTATTAAGTGTTGTACCTTATGATTCTTGACTCTCTTGATGAATGTATCTTTTCTTTTATGTACACTGAGAGCATTTGCACCAAAGACAAATTCCTTGGGTGTCCAATCACACTTGGCCAATAAAGAATTCTATTCTATTAGTACTGAACGGAAGATCACTTGAGAATCCTATGGACCCAGCTTGAATTTTCAGAAGATCGGAAAAGTGTAAATGCACAAATCAGTGACATTCATCTCCTCTTAGGGGCTCAGTTTTCCATGTGTACTTTGAGACAATCTTTCTTATGTCTCAGTCCCCCTACATATGCCAGTTTCAGTTACTAGACTTAATTACATCTTAAAAGCTCTCAAGTGCACATGCTGGTCTGTATATTTGATTTTTTTTATTGACATTGCTTTCTCCCACCTACCCCCCCCCCCCCATATTGTCTTTGGTGGGGAGGGTTATTTGATGCCACTCAGAGTCACAATTAGGCAAGCTGGGAAGCTAAATAAGTAAATAAACACACTAAGACACACTGTCACCATTATTTAGTGATAACATACATCAGTAAGGAGAAAATTCAAGAATAAATCTAATATGCCCCAAAGAATATGTGTGTATACATACATACATACAAACACACGTGTGTGTGTGTGTGTGTGTGTGTGTGTGTGTGTGTGTGTGTGTGTTCTTAAGTTTTTGCAGGTACTTACATGTATGGTATTCAGCTTTATATATATGGTATTCAGCTTTGTTCTGGTATTTTCCCACGTCATTATAGTTGTGCTTATAAAGTTGTAGCAACGTTTCGGCAGAATCTCATTTGCCATCATCAGGCTTCTGTATAGTGTTCGTCTGTGAGTCAGACTTTCACAGCCGTTTCTGTTTTAAATTTGGTGCTAGCCTATTCTGTGCCAGGATGGTTTTCCTCAAACAAAAAAGCTCCACACCACAAGCCAGGCAAACACCTGGGCACAAACAGACTCCCCCTGATACCTCCAGCTCAAACACACCCCAACCAGGCACCCAGATGAAACCTAGCTTCCTAACAAATGATAGCCGTCCATTTACTTGGAGCCAAGCTGCACTAAAAGCAGCTTGGGAATACAGGAAACACAAAAAGCAGCTATGGGAATACAGGAAACACAATGTTGCCAGCCAATCAAGACAAAAAAAGCCACAAAACAGACAGATATTAGAAACACCAATCAAGCAGAACACAGCAAACTCCAAGACCAATAAACACAGTTCAAGACTCCCAACCAATCAGGATGAAGAAAAAACCATCTGGTACAGCGTAGGCTAGCACCAAATTTAAAACAGAAATGGCTGTGAAAGTCTGACTCACAGACGAACACAATACAGAAGCCTGATGATGGCAGATGAGATTCTGCTGAAACGTTGCTATAACTTTAAAAGCACAACTATAATGACGTGGGAAAATACCCAAACAAAGCTGAATACCATACATGTAAGTACCCGCAAAAACTTTATATATATATACACATATACATATACATATACATATACATATACATATGTGTGTGTGTGTGTGTGTGTGTGTGTGTGTGTGTGTGTGTGTGTGTTTTCATAGATTTTCACGGGTACAGGTATGCATGTCTTGGCGTGTTCGGGTCTTTTCCTGTGTAAGATTGAGAGTATCTTGGTGACATTTCGATGAGGTCCCACTTGCCATCTTCAAACTGGTGCTTTTGGCTTTGTGCTTATGCAAGCAAAGCATGATTGGAGCTGTCGTCTCTCTATAAATACTGGTGGGGAGGTGTGGTGTGCTGGCTCTGTTGTAAGTGGGCTGGTTGGCTCTGTTGTAAGTGGGCTGGTTGGCTAATAAATGCACGCATCGCAGAACACAAGAATGCAGTCAGAAAAGAAGAAAATACTTCCTCCCTTTTCCAGCACCTTAAAGCCACAGGACATGAAATTAATTTTGAGGGAACCAAATTAATCTCCAATACTGAACACTTCAACAAGAGAATAATCAGGGAAGCCATTGAAATAGAGAAACACCCCCATAACATGAATAAACAGGATGATACCTCCCATTTACCAGACATCTGGAAACTAGCCCTTATCAACAAACGAGTCCCAGACACGAAAACCAACACCGGACCCAAAACAACACATGACGCCACCACCAATCTCCCTCACCAGACTCAAACCCAAACCCATCCCATAGACGAAAGGCAACCACTGTCCAGAAACCAGACCACGCCTGCATCACCAGCTGCCACACACTCCGACCCCCAAACTAAGCAAACTGACACATGCCTTGAACACACAGCCAGACCTCAAACTCGCAGCCAAACCAAAACCCCGAACGTTACATCACTGCCATCCACTCAGGATATCACATCATGGAGCTCAAGAGGTTACACCACAAAACCTCAGGATGTTACCACACAGCCAACGACCCAGGAGATTACAGCATAAGATCCAGGAGGTCACAACACTAGAACTCAGAAGGTCATCACACAGCCCATTACCCAAGTCGTTACAACACAGCCAACAACCCAGGAGATTACAGCACAAGACCCAAGAGGTCACAACAATAGAACTCAGAAGGTGATCCCACAGCCCATTACCCAGGTCGTTACAACACAGGAGGCTGATAGATACACAGCCAGTACCTCAGCCACACAGGTTCTTATGAAAAAGCCAACCCATCTGCAAACACCAACTCCATCAACCAATCAAGAAATAACAACACTCAACCAGCCCACTTACAACAGAGCCAGCACACCACACCTCCCCACCAGTATTTATAGAGAGATGACAGCTCCGATCACTCTTTGCTTGCACAAGTACAAAGGTGAAAGCACCAGCCTGAAGATGGTGAGTGGGACTTCGTTGAAACGTCACCAAATATTCTCAATCTTACACAGGAAAAGACGCGAACATGCCAAGACCTGCACACACACACACACACACACACACACACACACACACACACACACGAGCTTGTCATCTAATGTAGGTCTTGGCAAAAGCCAAACTTTCAAGATAGGCTGGGTCAGGAGATAATCTACAAGATAACACTTGAGCTCTACTTTATTGAAGTAGGCTACATAGGGAGTCCTCAACTTACAACCACAATTGGGATTGGAAATTCTGTCTCTGAGTAAGACAGTTGTTAAGTGAGTCACTTCTGATTTTACAACCTTCTTTGTTCTGGTTGTCAAGTAATCACCCTAGTTGATAAGTAAATCACACAGTCATTAAGTGAATTGGCCTACCCCATTGACTTTGCTTTTCAGAAGACAGCCAGGAAAGTCTCAAGTAGAGATGACATGATACCAAAAGACTGCAACTATCATAATTACATGCAATTTGCAGAGTGCCCAGTTTTGATCATGTGACCATAGGGATGTTGTAACATTTGTAAGTGTGAGGACTGATTTTTCAGTGCAATCATAACTTCAAAAGTTACTACAAGAACAATTATGTTGCTAAATGAACATGTTTGTAAACTGAGGACTACCTGTATAGTGAATAAATCTTGAAAGTATGACTCACTTTATCCTTCCCTTCCTCTTAGGAAAAGTTGAGGTCTCTTTCTAATGCCTTCTTCCATTCCTGGAATTTATTCATGTTTTGCTTCTAGTCTCTGAATACATTCTCATCTCTATAGTTCTCTACAGCAGTATATCTCAACCTTGGCAGCTTTAGGATGTGTAGACTTCAAGTCCCAGAATACTATAGCCGTTGTTCTTTAGTTCTAGAACAGGGGTCTGCAACCTGCGGCTCTGGAGCCACATGCGGCTCTTTTGGCTCTCTCCCCATCATTCCTCCTGAGAAGGTAAGGAAGATGGCAGGGGATGGCAGAGCAGGAGGTGACTGGGTGGGAGTGAGTGATGTTGAGTTGGCCACAACCACCAATCACATCGGTTGTTAAATTATTGGCTCACAGAGTTTTCTTTTCTGTGGGAAACAGGTCCAAATGGCTCTTTGAGTGTTTAAGGTTGCAGACCCCTGGTCTAGAAGAAGAGGTCAGAACATATCAAGAACATGGAATTCATAAGTGAATCTTCATTTGCATTCTCATTTGTTAATTCTGTATCTTAATACAATGTCTAAAACAAACATTACAGTGCGATAAAAAAGCAAGTAAAATTAAAAGACATTAAAACAAAGATTTCACCAGAGTGGTCCAAGCTGTAAGAAATTGGTAAATTAAAAAGTCTTCTGAATATCAGAAGATGGGTCTTCTTGAAAAGGTACACATGGATGAATATGTTATTTTGGAGAATCTGATTGCAAACTGCTCAGGATTGTAGCTATAACAAGTTTACACTGGTCCAGAACTAGGCCAAAGTTGGGAAATGAATGTAAAGATTGCTCAGAAAATTTAATGATGTTGCTAAATGGTTCAGAGTGGTCTGCAGACAAAGTTTGGTTTGAAACTGATTTGAACCTGGTTTCTGGGCAGAATTACTTTTGTTAATTTTTTCTATAACCTGATTTTTGGGCTACTTGCATAAATATAATAATATTTTAATTTGTGCAAATATCCAGAAAATAAAGTTATTAATATTTAGGTATGGAATTAGATTTATTAAATATGTATGTTCTAAATTAAATTAATTAAAATTATTTTCATTAAAATGAAATTTTAATTTTAAAATGTCTTTTTCCGGTCTACTGGCAAATGACCAACACAAGGGACAATTGTCCTGTCTGAGTATCTTTTCTGGAAAGGATAGGATGTCTGCTGGATTTGTTTTTTGTTTTTGTTTTTAATATGTGTGGTAAAGTTGAGGAGGGGGACATCCCCTAGAATTTGGCACTCTGAATCTGTGCTGGGAATTTTGACCACAATGGCACTCCTAACCAGGAGAATAGGTGACTGGAATTTCCCCAATCATTTCCCCGTATTTTCAGGTATGTGTTTGATATAAATGGGAAGAGTCAACAAGTGGTGACTTGGTAACTACTGTAGAGAGGTAGAAACATAACTTAAAGCATAGAACAAGAGTTAGGCTAATAAAATCAAGCTGGCATTTAAGCTGTTTGGAATGTAGGAGTATAATACTACTACTACTAACAACAATAACAACAATAACAACAACCATAACCATAACCATAGCCATAACCATAACCATAATCTGCTCGCATAATCCACCAATACATCATGCAGTCCTAAACACTTGGGAAGTGTTCAACTAATGATTTGCGATATGAAATCCAGCTTAGTTATCTCGTTTGCTGTGTGCACTGTCATTTTTTGTGTCAAATGATGATGATGATGATGATAAGATTTTTAAACCACACCTAAAATTTCAAAATGCCTTGTAATGACATAGCAATATCCCTTGAACATATTGTTGGATAAACTCCCATTCAAAATAGCATTTTGCTCTTTAGACAATGTGTCTGGTTTGTATCTTCATTGTATATTTACCCACCCCAAGCCAATGCAAACATTATTGTTAAGTTCTGAGTCATGTTCGAAGCACTTGCCTAAACATGCTTAAACACTTAAGCCTGATTCTTTTCATACAGCTGGGCTGGAAGTTTTTCTTTCTTTCTCTCTCTCTCTCTCTCTCTCTTTTCCTCCCTCCCTTCTCTTTCTTTCTTTTCTTTTTTCTTTCCTTCCTTCCCTTTCTTTTTTCTCCCCTTCCGTCTCTCCCTCCCTCCCTCCCTTCTTTCGGTTTCCTTCCTTCCTTCCTTCCTTCCTTCTCTCTCCCTCTCCCCCTTCCTCCCTTCTTTTTCTTTTCTTTCTTTCCTTCCCTTTTCTTTCTTTCTTTCTTTCCTTTCCTACCTTGCCCCCCTCTCTCATACACACACACACACACACACACACACACACACACACATTCTCACATAAAACTAGGTTGAGTATTAAAGGATAAGCATTGGACATAACAGCAAGTGCTGAATCTAGAGCCCTGAGAAAGTTCTGCCTGGCTTCCTAATGCTGTAGCAGCCTACAGGTGAGACAAATGGCCCCCTGTAGCCATCAGGCAAGTCTTGAGTGATACCTCCAACAAAACCCAGTGTCTTGAAATCACTGGTCCTTGAAATTAACATCCCAAAGGGGAGGGGAAAACACTATTTTCCCCCTTTCTATTTTTCCAACAATAGCAAGCCTTCTTCTTCTTCAACACAAGGGAAAATGACAGACAGGGTATAAAGAAAGAAGGAACAGGGTACTCTGGGGACAAAATGTTTACTTTCATCTATGCAGACCTACCAGTGCCAGCCCATGCTGCCATTTTTAAAAGGCACATTCCACACAAGTTAATTTTTATACACTGGCACACTCGCAAGACTAATCTGACAAATGTCCAGGAGGTGAGTCACTTTTTTGCAGTCCATGGTAGTTTTCAAACTTTCATCCCCGACATAAAAGTCAAATATAGATAGATGCTAGAGAAAGGAAAATAAAATGTAAGTGGTGAAAATATGAGAATGGAACTATAGCTGAGTTAAAAATCTATCTGGATTTTTCACTTTGCTTTCTAAATGAGTGATGGACAGTGGTAGAATTATAAGAAGACTCTGAATTTACTGGCCTTATAAGAGGGTTCTTTGGGTGATTGTGTAAATTGACTAGTTCCAAAACTTGGAAGCTGATCTGTGTGATGGGTACACATATTGTGGGAGAGATCCCTGTGTCTGAATTTGATAGCACCATTCATTTCAATCTGCTTCCACGTCTTAGTAGCACAAGATCACAGTAGGGATATCAAAACAAAAGCATCCCAACCTTCACTGTGTTCTGACATTCCATTTATCTAAATCAAGTCAACACAACATAGTGTTGTCTACATGCATTAGGACCGCTCTGAAAATTTCCATCCAGGGTATATATATATCTGAATTTGAGTGTAATTAAAGCAATGTTAGATTAATATCATGACTTTCTTCAGCAACAACCACCTTATGAGGTGTGTTTGACTAAGAAAGTGATTGTCCCTAAGTTACCCAGAGATCTTTCATGAGAGTGAACTTAAATTTGGGTCACCTTAATTAAACATCTTAACCATGCATGGTTCATTCCTTTCAAGCATTTGATTATTCTTTCTTTCTTCTTAAAAGGTCCTAGAAGCTTTTGTTTTATTTTGTAATCATTCTTGAAATCAACCATTATGTGTGCTTTAACCTCAAAGCTTCAACAAAGATAAAACAATCTGAACCCCACAGTTATGCTGGGCATGAACTATTTAAACTCTTATTATTCTCTTGGAAATTATACATGAATTTACACACATACAAAGTCACACAGAGACATGCTTATGTTTAACAGAGTTCATACCCTCTTGCAACAATAAAGCAACAGTAAAGGCACTTCAGATTTATTTTGAATTGTGAACAACAAGGCAGGACATTTGATCATGTTTGATAGATGTGTAGCAAAGCTAGAAAATTTTGAATTCAAATGCACACAGTACTTCAGAAGATTTTAATGGTTTGTTTAATGGTTTTTATTTGGATTGATTTATGGACAAATACTTTAAAAACTGTTATAGAACTTCATTTTTTTTACCTGATAGCTATAGAAAGATTATTGTATGCCCCAAAATTGGAGGAAAAAATGGCATTATCCACAATGGAAGAATGGTTGGTGAAATTAATGGAACTTGTTGAGACAGCTACATAGACTTTTTTATCAGAGAAAAGACAAATCTACATTTATTGCTCACTAAAAAACCCTTATGGATTTTTGTGTGAAACAAAAAATAAACTTATGATTTATGGTTTGATGATTAGAGAGATGATTAGATTATAGAAAAAAGAGAGTCATATTGTAACCAGAAAATAAGATGTAAATTTATAGTTCTGCTTATAACTGCTGTAAAGATTTTGTATCTTTTATCTTTCTATTTTTTCTTGCAG
The DNA here is from genome assembly GCF_049901715.1 of Pseudonaja textilis. Taxonomy (NCBI): domain Eukaryota; kingdom Metazoa; phylum Chordata; class Lepidosauria; order Squamata; family Elapidae; genus Pseudonaja; species Pseudonaja textilis. Next base: position 76,337,197 of record NC_141993.1, read on the forward strand.
TTTCAGTTTTCTCTTATATTTCTTTTTCTTTTCTTATGTATTGGTTTTTATTTTCCTTTTTTTTTAAAAAAAGATGTTTATATATAATTTAGAGAGTAAGAGAGATCCAGTTTGGTCTAGTGGTTAAGGCATCAGGTTAGAATGCAGAAGATTGTGAGTTCAAGTCCCACTTTAGCCATGAAAGCTAATTGGGTAACTTTGGGCCAGTCACACTCTCTCAACTAAATCCAGCTCACTGAGTTGTTGCTGCTGGGAAATTAGGAGGAAGAAGGTGTGTTGGATATGCTAGCTACCTTAGTTGTAAAACTAATAAAGGTGGGATACAAATACACATACACACATGCGCATAAATATATATGAATAAAAATGTATATCACTCTGCTAAACAAATAAGTCCCTCAACACTGTCAAACTATTTACTAAGTCTGCATTACTATTACTATTAATCCTCCTTTATTTTCACCCATCTCCTCTCACTTATGACTGTATGACTATAACCTTGTTGCTTGTATCCTAACGATTTTTATTGACTGTTTCCTAGTGCTATTTGATTGCCTATTGTACCCTATGACTATTATTAAGAGTTGTACCATATGATTCTTGACTCTCAATGTCAAATGTATCTTTTCTTTTGTGTACACTGAAAGCATATGCACCAAGACAACTTTCTTGTGTGTCCAATCACACTTGGCCAATAAAGAATTCTATTCTATTCTATTCTATTCTATTCTATTCTATTCTATTCTATTCTATTCTATTCTACTCTACTCTACTCTACTCTACTCTACTCTACTCTACTCTACTCTATTATATTCTATTCTATAAGAGATTGTTATAATACCGGTAAGGTATTATACCTTATCTACTTGTAGGGATTCCCAATATTATCCTTAAAATCACATAGAAGGAGGACAAACAGAAAGGCTTATACCTGCTATTAACTGAGTTGACAATACTGAAGGTTCTAATTCCCAGAGGAAAAAATATCAAGTGATGAATAATGTGAAAAATTACTGCCATTCAAAATAGACAGTTTTGAAGTAGGCAGACAAATAGTGTGATTTGATGGACTGCATCTTCCTCTGTCCCTATCATACATTAAAGCAATACTGCACAGAAGGCTACAGAAGGAGAAAGAAACATACCAGGAAGACAAATCCAGAGATGGAAGAATTAGGATTTGGAAAAGAAAGTTGGGGTGGCGGGGAAGTGGTCCAGAAGAAGAGAACAATAAGCAAAAACTTTATAAGGTCAGGAAGAAAACTGAGACAAATGCAGGCAGGAACTTTAGAGGTAATGAAGGCCAAAAGACATATATTTATTTAAAATAACTAGCCAGGAATAGTCTCTGGCAAGAAGTAACGTTCATTACAATAAAAAATATTTTAAAGTTATTTTAAACGCCATGAATTGTAGACACTATGTACTAAGTGCATAGACTCAATACTCCTCAGGAAGGATGAGATTTTATTTTAACTTTCCTCCCCCCTGTATTACATCCTCTTGCAGAGTCAAAAATAAACCAAGTTATTTCTCAAAAATATTCTCTTTCTTGGGACAAGCACATCTTTCCAGCTCAAACTCAAAGCCAAGATAAATTTAAGGTCACCCTTAAGAATAGGAAGGAGGCTGGCAGGACAAATATAGACATGCCATTCTTCTGACATGCCCAGGAAGAAATTTCAAGCCAAGAGAGTCATTTGATTCTCTAGAAGAAGAAGACATTCTATTATGGTGAACATCAATCTGTATCTTTGGCTCACTGTTGCTGGATTCATCGTCAGTTCAAAAGTACCGGACTTCTAGAGAGCTGCCTTCGTTTCAGAGCAAAATATTCTAGCCAAGCCACCATTCAGAATCTCAGAATCGGTCAGATTTTTGTGGAAGTTGAGGTGCTTGCATAACCAATCTGTCCATGACAATTTTCTTTTGTCAAGCTTTAGGAAATTCCCTGTTTGGTCCATCTAGCTCAGAACTGTCCACATTTTGTTTAGGCAGGTTTGTCCTCGCTGCGGGGGCAAATATTTTGTTCATTCTATGTCTTTTTCCTTGTAAATCTTGTCAGCCCTTCACTGGGGTGACTTATGAGTCAGAGAAAGTAAGTCATAGAATCTTAACACCTGCATTCTAGCCTATCTTTATAAATAAAAGCAGATAATCATGTGACTGTAATTCAACAGACAGTGATAGAATCTTGATGTAGTCTAAAGTTATTCTCCCCCCCACCCCCCCAAAAAAAAACCTTAGTTACCACATGACTTCCCAAGCTTACTTGTCGATTCCAGGAACTTTTTGCTGTAAAGCCTCCTAAACTTTTTTGAAATTCTCCTAGAATCCCCCATATAATTGATTAACTTTACTACTGAACTACCTCTGTACTTTTCCCATACTATGAATGGCATACATGACTAGCGTGTTAGTTCTAAGGTAGAAGACAGCCCTCTTCCACAATAACAAATTTTTGAGTTTCGAAGAACTGAGATGAAAAGCAGTTAATCATGCAGCAATATTACTGGCCATCTAAAATGATTGGACGGTACAGAGTTTGAAAATTCTAATATCAGCTTTGTCTCTTTTTTTCTCTTGCATATTTTAGTCCCCTTGTCTGAAGCATGAGGTCAACTGTGAAAGGAAAGCTGGCATTTTACTTCATGGCTTAAGACTACGAACACCTGACAGCTAGCCATTTTCATTTGAAAAGGAGGAGGTCCTATGCCACAATGCTGAGAAAATGCAATCCTTTTTTCGCCCAGCATCCCAACTCCTATTCAGTGCAAAGTGCAAGGATCATGTGACATGACTGTCACTGCTTACAAGTGATAATTCATACTTTATTATGTCGCTATTGTTTGTTTTGCAGTAAATGTAAACTATCCCAATCGCAAAAGACACTTGAATGATACACCCCCTCCCCAACAAAATCATCTCCATTGCGATCCTTATCTAAATTCAAATCATTAATTAAAAACAAAAAATGTCCACACAAAAAAGCAAAGCTAGAAAGCCACAGTATTCCCTCTTCAGTTCCAGTGGCATACCACTTCCAAAGCTGCTGTCAAGAAAATTGCATGGATTGTCCATGTAGTTATCAGAAGTTTGACTCAGAGGCACTACATACACACACACACACACACACACACAGAGAGAGAGAGAGAGAGAGAGAGAGAGAGAGAAATGAAACCCAAGACAGGCACCTACCATCTGTCAGCTGGGAATGAAAGCACGTTGCAATAAAATAATTTGATTTATTTACAGAATTGCGGCAAGGTGGGGACTGCATATATTATTGGGGGAATGTTTCAAATCCCATATCAGTCAAGTCACTCCATGCACCTGATAGAGTGAGCTGCAGCTCACAAAAGCTTATGCCTTAAATAAAATTATTAGTCTCCAAAGGTGTTACCAAGCTCTTTCTGAATTCTGGAAGTGGGGAGCATTCTATCAGTTGGGGGCTAAATAGAGAGAATGGATGCCGCTCACCCACACCCCTTGAATTTCTCTATGTTAAAAATTTTAAATGGCCTAAGGTTTGGTGGTCTGAGAAATACTGAAATCAATACAAGTATTTCTAGCTTCAGGGTTGAAATGAGGGGTCCCTGATGCTCTCTGAATTTGGTTGTTTTCTTGCATATGTTTCATTACCCAAACTTGGTAATGTCGTTGGTGCACTGATGCAGAGGTGGTATTCGGCAGATTCTGGCCAGTTCTGGAGAACCAGTAGTGGAAATTTTGAGTAGTTCAGAAATACCACCTCTGACTGCAGATTTTACAGTATCCTTCCCCTGCCATGCCCACCAGCCATGCCCACAGAACCAGTAGTAAAAAAAAAAAAATGAATCCCACCACTGCACTGATGAAGTTACGTAGTTTGGGTTATGAAACATCTGCAAGAAAACAACCAAACTCAGAGAACACCAAAGACATTGAAATGAATGAGGATTAAAAACATGATCTGATAGATCCATTCTAGTCCCATTAAATTAATCTGGGCCAAATTCTAAACAGGCCGCACATCATTCTTCTTTCCTCGTGATTTTCTTATTCCAAGACAGAAAAAATAGGAAAAACCCTAAGTAACCCCTCCACTCTGTCACAATGTTATCTCTCTGCTATCTAAAATATTCTGTTCCTATTATGAGAGTAAATGAATGAACCAACAGAGAACTCACATTCTGCATTCTCTCACAACTGCTCAATATACTGAGGTCATTATATATCCTGAGCTCAGGTTTGTTTTGTCTTGCTTTAAGCAAGATATGAGTTTTGAAAAATTATATTCTTCCTAACTTTGTGTATATTATGGTTTTGGGTTTGTTTTTGATTTTTTTTTGCTGACCCACTCTACCAGATTTCATGAATGAGTTTCCTGATTCAGATGTCATGAGAATCATGTTAAGAAATTTCCAGGTTATCAGAAACATTATTCTCTAAACTAATATTTCTGAAAATGTGGTTTAAAGACCATGGGGTTCCTGCAACACTTCCTCAGAGGTCTGTGAAATCAAAATAGTTGTGTTTTGGGGTTTTTTGCCAGATTATAAAGATATTTGCAAAATTTTAAAATAATGTCACTCTTATTTTCTGTTGTTAAAAATAGTTTTTTCATGAAAGATATTTAAATTAATGTCTAATGTATTTAACATTGTTATTATTCTGTAAGTAAACATTCTATGGATGGATCAATTTTAATTTTTAATATGATAAATATTGATAAATATAAGCCATACAAATAAAAGCTCTTTTGGAGTCCTCTGTAATTTTTAAAAGTGGGAAGGGTGCTAAATATTTATCAAATCCTGCTCTAGTGTACCCTTAAGGATTGTTAGGCTACCAAATCCCCAAAATAGGATTTTTACTCCCACATTTCCAGAAAAAGTTTTCAAAGGAAACAAGTTTAGCCCTGTCCTTGTGTGCTGTTAGGAGCAAAATATTTGTTATTCTTGTATGAAATGTATGTCTCTCACTGCTATTGCAATATTGTTTTCCTTCCTCCAAATATTTTTATTTAATTATTTCATTTGATTATCTCATGCTATTATTCTGATCTTTGTTTCATGAAAGTGACGCTCTGATAAATTTGCCTATGTAGGGAGGTCAATTCTAAAAGAAAGCTTAAATATCTGAATTATAGATGTATTATAGAGAGCCGGTTTGGTCTAGAACTATGATTGGCGAACCTATGGAACATGTGCCAGAAATGGCACGGAGAGCCATCTCTCTGGGCACATCAGCCATCCTGGTCGCCCATTGCTCTTCTGCATGCATGTGGCACAGGGGTGGGATTCAATTTTTTTAACAACTGGTTCTGTGGGCGTGGCTTAGTTGGTGGGCATGGCTTGGTGGTCATGTGACTGGGTGGGTGTGGATTGGGGGCCATGTTATTGGCTGGGTGTGGTCAACTCAATATCACTCACATTGAGGCACGTATCTCCTCACCTGGCCTCTCATGACTGTGGAGATGCTGCAATAGTCGTAAGTGTGAAAAACAGTCATAAGTCACTTTTTTCAGTGCCATTGGAACTTTGAATGGTCACTCCACACAAGCAAAGTACCAGCAAAGGAGGGGGGGAAACTTCAGAGACGTTCCTGAGACAGGAAGTCTAGTCCTGCCAAGAATGTAATAAGGGTTAATAGAGAGGCAGTTTCTGTAAGCAATACCAGAATGTTTCCTTCCTGTCTTCCTTACAGGATTAGGCCAGTAATTTCTTCTAACAACTGTTTCTCTGAACTGCTTAGAGTGTTAACAACTGGTTCTAGCGAATAGATGCAAACTGGTAGAATCCTACCCCTGATGTGGCAGACAGCTGATTTTCACAAGTGTGGGAGTGCTGGAAACTATAACAGCTGAACTTTCAGTTTCTAGCATGCACCCTAGCCAAATGGAGGTCCTTGAAATTCTGGGCATTATCCCCAGTCACATAATCACAATCCAGGCTCTCAGATACCTGGTTCATAATTACAACAACTCACAGCACAATCAGGTGATTACAATTTGCTGCCTTCACCGCAAAGTCAATGGGAAAGCCAAGGTGGAAAGTTGCAAGTCATGCCAGGAAGTTGCCTCCATTTTTTTTCTCCCTCCTACAGCAACCCTTTACTTCCACATGGCTTCCACTGTCCCTCCCAGACTCTCCTTTGACTTCCTGTGATTTTCACCAGCATGTCCTAGCTCTCACAGCCCTTCCTCAGCCCTCTATGCAACTCTACCCCAGCCCTCTCAGGCCCTGCACTTGCCTTCCCCTATACCCTCATCAACTGGCCTCCTGGAACACCTCCAGCTCCTTACTTAATACCTTTTGCCGCTTAATAACCCACACCCCTTGGACTGCCTGGGATTGCCAAATCTAACCCATACGGTCACTTAATTGGCCAATGTGGACCAAATCACTTGATGATGACAATTCTTTGTAACCAGACGACTACCTGTTTTTCTGAACTAATATTCATAGTTACCATTCATATCTGTTTTATAATGCATAAGTCAGATAGACTTTGACATTATAAATCATAAATTGTATCTTGCAATGTTAACAAAATAGGAATAACACCTTACGTTCATATGTAAAACCATCAAGGCAATAATAACATCCATGTCTATTCAAAAGTAAGTACCTCACAGTTTAATGAGATTTATTCCCAAGAAACTATGCCCTAGGATGGAAAGCTAAGCTCCCATTTCATTTTTAAAGTGACTTGAAATCACAGGGAATGTTCAATGTATAGAAAGGGCTAATTATTAGATAAAATTCATAATGAGCTTTATTTTGTAATAAGTAGGTGCCTGCGAGGGCTGTGTGACCGAAGGACTGGGGGAGGAGGAGAGAGAGAGAGAGAGAAAGAGAGAAATCCCTCTGAGATCAGGCAACTATATTTATCCTGATTGTGTTTGGGATTTTAACACATTTTTTGCAGGCTGACAAATGGCCTATTAATTATCTAATGTTGTCTGACAATAACAGCTTGATAAAGATGTATGTTTTTGAATTGCAGACTGAAAACAGCGGAGGAAGAGCCCACCAGGTCTTTGCTTCGTCAGACTGGGCTTGGTGCCACAAAAGGCAGTGAGATAAAACAATATCACCTGCCACGCGGCCTTCAGGGATAAAATATGTCTTGGCATTAAGGATGTTTTCAGAAAACGGCTCTGCACTATCTGATTAAGAAAAGGAGGAGTATGGCTTTACTAAATTGGGGTTAAGGCATAATCAATATTATATATGGACTCTCTGGCCTATTCTGCATAAATGAAGGCACTTCATAATATCAAGGACTCTGTAATGCAGAAGCAGCAGATGGTAGGATTCAAACGTTCTCTCTCCCATTCATATATTATTATTTATTATTATGGTTGGTCTCATAGTCAGCCAAATTTTGGACTGGATCTGGCATTTTTGTCCATCTATCAAGTCCTTGCCTAGGACCTAAGATAGGCAGTTGTTGTTGTTTCATGGTGTTAAATATATTGTTGCAGGGTGAAAGCTATTCCAAGTAAAACTGCCCTTTTCAACTGACTGATAGTAATTTTTGTCAATGCTGAAGGTATTCAAGTGGTGCTCCAGTTGTTTTGGGGTTGCCTATTACTATAGGTACTATCTTTGCTTTCTTTTGCCACAGTCATTCTACTTCTACTTGCAGGTCTTTGTATTTTATGATTTTCTCTCTTCTGTTCTGCTGGTTTTGTCTACTACACATCCATTACCCAGACTTTTTGTCTTTCTTATCAACAATTGTTAACTCTAGTGTTATATATCAGGTGTTTGTCTATACTGTTGGCCGGATAAGTGCTTGTCTGTATAGTTAGTTGCACAGTCCACCAAATATTTAGACTGGATCTAGCACATTTATTCACCAATCAAGTCCTTCCCACGAATAAGCATATATTGTTGTTTAATGTTGTTAAGGGGGTTAAGTTACAGGATGTAAGCTATTCCAAGTAAAGCTGATTTTTTAGTAAGGTTATTGTTATTATTGCATTCACAAAATATAAAAAATATAAAATCATAACTATAAACCCTCTAGCTGGTGCTGAGTTCCTTCCAAGAATCTAGGATGTTGTAATGTATCGGCATATTATATATGTAGATTTAAGCAGGGTCCTTTTATAATTGACAGCTGAAAATTTTGTCAATGTGCCTATTATTATGGTATGTTGCGCAGTCAGCCAGATGTTCAGACTGGATTTGGCATTTTTATCCACCTATCGAGTCCTTGTTGTTTGCTGGTGTTAAAGGTATAGTCTCAGGATGTATTATTATTATTACTATTATTAACCTTCTAAGCTGTTTGGCAGCTGCTCCTGAGTTCCTAAATCATTTCCCAGTGCCAGATGATTTTTTATGATTGTTTGATGTTTTATCCTTCCATTTCAGTTAATGAGATAGGATCCCCCAATGGTCATAATTCAGACCTGTCAGAAGTAAAAAGCTTATGGCAAGATGGCCTGGTGGTAAATAAGGTTGAAAGCAGAGTTGAGTTTAAAAATCTTATCCAAGACACTGCTTGGACACCCTTTGAGCCTCTCTTTTAATTTATTCATCAGTTATAAATTATTTCTATCCTTTTATCTTACCAGGGTCATTTTATCAATCAATTATATTTCAAAGATTCAGCTACACATTTACTTAACAACAAACCTAATATACCTGATTCAAGAGACATCATCTACAGAATAAAAGCATGAAATATAACTCCACAAATCTTTATCCAATAAATTCAATTTTTTTTCTTCTTTCTGTCCCCTGCCCTCCCTTTCCACAGTCTCACTTTTAAGTTAGGAGCACCAGGAAACACACATAGCATTCTGTCCTCAGCTTCCACGGGTCCCCCAGCCTCTGGGGCAACATCATAAACGCTGCCCGATATTTCCCACTATGTTACAGATCTTATTTAAAGAAATGCTACCAGGAAAGCAAGAAAGGGATGGTAAGTCATAGGGGTATCCATGGGGTTGATCATTCAAAATCTGCAAGAGAGGAAACAGACCAATGTGATGTAAGGCTCGACTCTGGGAGTCCCAGCCACTGGCTCCCCTCTCCTCCCTGCTGGACTTCAGTGGGGCGAGAGCTGGTCTGCCACACTGGTGTGCTTCAGTTTGAGGGGGGCGCTAGGCCTGTGTACAGGTTGTTCTAGAGTGTGCAAAATTTGGATTTACTAAGGGGGCAGAGCGTGCATCACATTGCTCCTTCTTGCTAATTGTAAACCTGCACACTCCTAGCGTGCTGGTAGTGCAATAACAAACATATTTTTTCTTATAACATGTATCTGAGAACCTTAAACCCTTTAATTATAACAGTATAGAACTTAATATTAAATTATAATAATAATAAAGAAACCAATAAACAGTAAACATGAAAACCACAACACAATTAGAAATGTTTCTATGGCACAAAATTGGGTCCAATCGGTTGCAGACAATAATCATCTGGACGTCCATTGGGTGTGGTAAAAAAAGATCAGGATGACAAACATAACAATGTGATTGAAGCATGTAACATGCATAAAAACAAGCAAATATTGCCATCTTGATTTTTTTGATCATGTACTGCAGACATCCCAGCATCAAAGCCTGGTGATTCTGTCTTAAAATGGGAGGACATAACACAGTATCTGGTTTGGATATAGATAATTCCAGGGTTCTAGTCCCAGGTTCTTCATCAAGGTAGTCCTGAAGAGAAAAACATCACTGCTTGAGGAAATATTATATTGCCACTGTCCATTAATATACATAATATAGATATCAGGGCCACAGATCACTATTGGCTACCCTCAATTATAGCATATCTTATATGATGGCATTCTTGATACTCTCCGAACTTGGTTGTTTGCTTACAGATGTTTACTTACTCAATAAATAAATTTAGCTACTCAGCCAGGTAAAATCATCAGTGTGGGGTTTGTTGCTCATTTATAAAAATAAGCAGCCAGTATCCCAGGCAATTTTGATGGGGGTGTAGTTTCCCCCTTGGTAGTTTTTTAATCAGGGTTTTGTTTTCTACCTGATTGTTTGTCTGGGTATCATTCCAGCTTCTCTGAAGATGGGCTGCTGGAGAGGATGTGTTGCAGTCTTTTTGTTTCCTTCTTAAGTTTTTTATTGTCTCTTTTGAATGAACTGTCATAGGATTTATTTCTATGTATCTATTGATGGCTCACTTGTCTGAATGCCAAGCTTCCTTTCTTTTATTCCTAAAAATGGCTCATAAACTCTTTAACGAGATTTCTTTCATTTCACATTGGAACTATCCTTCTATTCTCCTGCATTTTACTCATGTCTAGATTTTATGTACAGGTTTGCCAAGCAAATCATGGTCACTGTGAGATGTTCTGTTCTGGTGATGGTTTAATTTATGTCAACCTTTACTTGGAATTAAATGCATAAGATACTTAGGCACTGTTTTGAATGCCTCAAGATATTAAATGCAATTTTATAATTAAAGGGCTTATATATCACTTACTCTGCCAGCAAAGAGAATAATTTGTCATGTGCTTAAAGGAAGCTGTTCAACAAATGACCTTTATGAGCAAGGAAAGGTTTTACATTTGAAACAAACTGTTGGGTTGTTGTTTTAAAACAAAACCTTCTCATAACCAGATTTCTTTTTTGCATTTTTATGTCAAGAAGAATACATCCTTCTCTCCTGAATTTGTATTATCTTTTGGTGTGTGGCATGACTTATAGTCAACAATCCTAAGGCACAGAAAACAAATAAGAGCACAGCAGAGGTGGTATTCAGCAGGTACTGACCAGTTCTGGAGAACCGGTAGTGGAAATTTTGAGTAGTCTGGAGAACTGGCAAATACCACCTCTGACTGGAGATTTTACAGTATCCTTCCCCTGCCACGTGCACCAAGCCACGCCCACAGAACCGGTAGTAAAAAAATTTGAATCCCACCACTGGAGCACAGAAAGTCCTCAACTTGCCACCATAACTGAGCCTAACATTTCTGTTGCTAAACAAGACAGTTGTTAAGAGAATTTTGCCCCATTTTAAGACCTTTCTTGCCACAATTGTTAAGTGAATCATTGTATTAGTTGTTAAGCTAGTAACCCTGCTGTTAAGTGAATCTGGCTTCCCAATTGACTTTGCTTGGTAGAAAGTCACAAAAAGGATTACATGAGCCCAGGATACTGCAACTGTCACAAATCTGAGTCAGTTGCCAAGCATCTGAATTTTGATCATATGTCCATGGGGATACTGCAACTGTCTTAAATCAGAAAAACTGTCATAAGTCACTTTTTTCAGTGTTGTTATAAACTTGAATGATTACTAAACAAACTGTTGTAAGTCAAGGACTACCTATAATAACTAGAAGATATTACCTACTACTATCAAATTCAGCAGTAATTCTAATAAAAAAAGATTCCACATATCAAGCTTGAAGTTCTATGATAAAGTACAAAAAAAAAATGTAGATGAGAAAGGATTTAGGTTGGAGTCTAGAGTTCAAGGTTGGGTTATCTACTTATTCCCTGTGCTATATTCAAATGCTCCTTGAACCTGCTACCTGGTCTGTAATAACAAACTTAGGTACACTTATCATATTTGTAGTTTTGTGTTGTATTCCTAAAGCAAATGAGTCATTTTTCTTCAGAAATAAATGTCCTTGCACAATTGTATTTATTAGTTGTCTTGAATTATTACTTTTGGTGGGATGCGTGAGGGACAACCACAATAATTAAATAATAAGTGAATTTATTGTTGTAACCACAGCTTACAACATAAAACATATCATAAAAAGATTGCCAGTTTGGTCCAGGGGTTAAGACACCAGGCTAGAAACCAGGAGACTGTGAATTCTAGTCCCACCTTAGTCAGGAAAGCCAGCTAGATGACATTGGGCCAATCACTTTCTCTTAGTTCAACCTGTCACTTGAGGTTATTGTCTGTCTTCTTTACCTTGCTCTTTGCCAATGTTGTTTTGAAACCATAAAAAAGATTATAATCTGAATTTAATTGTTATTTGTGATCCTGTCTGTTGCTGTTTCTCCCCCCCTCCTTAAATAGCATTTTCATTCTCGCATCTTTATCTCTTAAAAATACTCAGAAAACAAAATTACTTACAACTCTTAATTCTTGGCCACCACCACAAGCATTCTGCTTTGCATTATCTTAATAATTTTTTTCATTTTCTTTATTTTACCTTCATAAGGAGCTTTTCTATATCTTCTCTACTTTTGGCTAACAAAATGATGTCTACATATCTCAAATTGTTGAGGTTTGTTTTAATTCTACCTGTCATCCCTTCTGATCTTGCATTTTTATAATGCATTTGCTGCATAAGTTAAAGTCATAGCTGGCAAGATGCATCCTTGTCTCACATTCTTTCATAATCTGAACTACCATGTTTCTCCAAATTTAGTAGCTCTTTGTTCATTGTAAAGATTCCTACAAAGAATAATTAAAATAGGGATGTCAAACTTGCGGCCCATGGGCCGGATGTGTCATGCACTGGCCACGCCCATCCCCAGTTTAGTGAAGGGGGGGAAGCCATGATATGTCACATGACAACATGGCACCGCAAGTTTAACAGCCCTGAATTAGGAGAAAATGTACAATCAATGAACCTTTTGTAGCCAATAAAACAAAGGCAAATTTCATTCTTATATTCCCTTGCCCTTAGTGACTTGCACATTCTTTTACATATCTCTTTTTTATATAATAGAATAGAATACTTTATTGGCCAAGTGTGATTGGACACACAAGGAATTTGTCTTGGTGTAAATACTCTCAGTATACATAAAGAAAAGGTACATTCATTAAGAATCAAGAATCATAATGTACAACAGTTAATGATAGTCATAGGGTACAATCAACAATCAAATCATACTAGGAAACAGTCAAGTGGAGGGGATGGGCTATAAGGAGTGATGGGAAGATTAATAGTAATAGTGTACACTTTGTAAATAGCTGAACAGTGTTGAGGGAATTATTTGTTTAGCAGAGTGATGGCATTCAGGGAAAAAACTGTCCTTGTGTCTAGTTGTTCTGAGGTGCAGTGCTCTACAGCATCGTTTTGAGGGAAGGAGTTGAAACAGTTTATGTCTGGGATGTGAGGGGTCTGTAAATATTTTCACAGCCCTCATTTTGACTCTTTTTAACTATTTTAACTATTTACTATTTTAACTATTTACTATTTACTATTTTAACTATTTAACTATCTTTTCCAATACTGTGCTGTTCTCCATATTTGTTGACATACAGCTGTTAACACTTCAACAGCTTCTTCTCCTGCATATAATAAATAATTTAATAGGTGTTTCACCTGTGCCTAGCATTCCCTTATTTAACAGCTTTCTAGTGGAGTCAGTTTCTAAATACATTCAGTCATTTCTATGATTAGCCCTGGGTATTTTTCTCTTAGCTGCATTTCTCTGATTTCCCTGATCTCATTAAAGCATCTCTTATTTTCCTTGTTTATTTCCTTCCACTTGCTGACATATATTTATTGACATTCTTGATTGAAATATCTTTCTATACCCTTTCTCGTTTGTTGGTAGAAGTCTGCATTCGGTCATCATACACACTTCTTATTGCCTAAGGCTTTAATCCTTCATCTTTTTTTGCTCTCATGTCAGTATGTTCTGAAAGGTACTTCAATCTTACAATTTCTTTGAAATTTTAGAAACATTTTGAGGGTTTGGTTTTGGTTTTAATGAGGTCTCTTATGGTGTCCCTTGGTTCCTTGGGTCCTCTTTTACATAAGATAAGGATCTATTGCTTATATACATCTTATATTCTGACTGTATGCCCTTCAAATAATATCCTGCTGGCATAAGTACTCTATTGAATTTCATTGAAATATCTGGCTTTAGAAAGATGATAGCTGATACCAAAATTGAAGTTAAATATTCCTATTTCCTGAGTGGCATTCAGGTTTTCACAGCAGCTTACCAGCAAAAGTAGTACTATACTCATAGGATTTACAAAGTCACAATTACCACATTATATAGCATTTCTCTTATGACAGTGTAAAACCAATGACATTCCTTGATTATAATGCAGTGAACAATACACTTATGGGTCTGTAAAGTCTTGCTTTTAAAAATGTAGAAAAATTATACCCCTCTTGTTTGTTTGTTTGTTTTAAAAAGACCAGACAGAGGCTCAAAACTAGGTCCTTTATTTAGGCATCTAAACCAGGTTGTGTGCCTATGTGTGCATCCCCTCTCAAATTTAGGGGACTTTTGATAACAAAGTCGACTGGGATTTGAGGGGGTTGCAGATTTATTTTGATAAGAGTTACCGAGAAGCCAGATTCAGTTCTTAAGTGATCCTATCAAAAGATCTGATTCTTAGGCTCAATGATAACTACATCAATAATAATCGCCATTAATGAATTGCTGTCATTCACAATTCAATATTTTTTTTTAAAAAAAAAAGCCCACACCACTGAAATATCTATTCTGACAGTGGGAAGAAATTTACTTTAGATGAAGCAAAGTTCAAACACTCCCCTCCCTTCTCCCCCCTCCTCCCCGTCCCGAGGAAAGAAAATTGATGATGCCACTAGTTTAATGCTAATTGATTTATTACCTGCCTAAGCAAATCCTGGCCGATGCAACAGCCAGCTTAGACTTAAAGCAAATGATTTACAAGATAATGTTTGACTCTGCGAAAGGGTAATCAGATCCAGATACAATGGATGATAGGATAATTGAGAAGAAATAAAAGAGGATAAATTGCTGTGTGCTAATGAGTTTAGAGGCCCTAATGGGAAGGACATCAGTTTTAACACTCAGGTTATGAGCTAGCAAGCGAGGTTTTTTTTTTTTTTTAACCTTCAGCAGCCAAAGATGTAGTGCTGAAACAAACCAAGATTGATTGGGTCCAACTCACTTAGCCATTCTTTATACTTCAGGCATCTTCCTGTAAGACCTTTTAAAACCAGGTTTTAACCAAAGCTAGGAAGCTTGGATGGTGAACTGTGCTGCAGGTGCACTCAAGTTGTTTACAGATGCTATGTCTGTTAAACTCCCAGCTTGCTGTCCTCTCGGTAAGTTGCCATACATTCCAGCTTCCTAGACATCAGATTTCAAAGCTATTACACAAGCAATACTGTCTCACCTCTTGATTCATTTTTATATCTCATTCCCATTCTATCCCACATCACCTCCTAGAGCCAGAAACACTTTATGGGTCTTTTTGATTACTCCAGCCATGAGTCTAAATTTTTCAACAGAAGATTGGAGGGGGGCGGAGAGGTGAGTGTCCAGCCTTGATGTGGAAATGTATTGCAAGAAAAGATGGCGCCTCCAGAAAATGAAAAAGACAGCGGAGTCCACTGTTATCAGTAAGAAATAAAGAAAATGCTTTCCTAAGAGCCAGAGACAAAATACATATAGTATGCATGTAAAGTTTCCAGCAAATAAAGTTTAATATGATGAAAGGCCTTTGAAACATAGTTCTGGGAACAGTCCTTGGACCTAAGGGTGTATCTAGAGACACATTCAAGTTACATTTCATTTCAGGTCCCTTTCTTTCCTCACTGTCCTAATATTAATCATAGCTGTTTCCCATGTATATTGGCATCCTTCTTCCTACATACCTACATACTGAGAGAAAAATCTCAGTGATTGAATGAAGAAGGATGGAGGAATGGAATAGGCAAGAGCAGCTGTCCTCCCCTCAGTCCCTAACATTGCTTGCCATTCAAAGTTGGCAATCTTCACTATTAAATGGACAAGAGGAGAACGAGTGTCAAGTTGAACCATTCTCCTATCCAGCCATTTAGCTTATAAAAGAAATACTGTAATTTTGGGGCTATCCATCAAGGAAGCAAGCTGCATAGATACAATCCATAGAGTGTTGTTGTCTATCTTTGAATATGTGTTGACATACTTTGTTTTGTTTTGTTTTTAAAAAGGACAATCTTAGGTTCCTTTAATCCTGTCTGAAGTTAATTTTTAGAGGAGATTGGATCAACTGTACATCAATGGGTACATAATCCATTGTTTTATTAAATAAAAAAAGAATTCTATGAGATTGGTCGATGAAAGTTTTCAAAGAATTTGAAACTCTCTTTCCACACCTGTGCCATTAAACCATCAGTGCATTATTTCCTTTAATACCAAACAGAATTGATCAAACGTTCATCAAGGGAAGCAAAAGACTATCACCACCACCGTTCTACACACACAAATGTTTTAAATCTACAGCTGTTATCTCCTATAGGAGAATTGTACTTGCATATTTAGCAACATGTACTGTATATCTGAAAATTAAAACAAAATTTTGTTTTTTAACCAACCAACCGATCCATTGATTTTAGTTTCTAGGGCCTACAGAACATTGATGTCCCAATCTATTTGGCAAAGAAGATGTCAGTGAATTTAAGAGGCTGGCAAAGGATTGGAAGGAGTTGAAGCTTCTGACACCCTCTCAAGTCCCAGACGGCTACAGAGAAAGTGATATTCTGAAGTTTAGGCCTAATGGTATAATTCACAATAGTCAGTCCACAACAGGGTGGACAAAGGAAGAAATCTTTGTTGCAAAGACCATGGTGCTGCTTGTAAACACATCAGGATTTTAAAAATTAAGATTAAAGAAAGCTATCCCACACTTTTACCAAGAAAATGCAACTTCAGAGAGAAAATTGATTGCCCAAATGTTTCTAAAAGTGGCATTAATATACCTGAATAGTTGTTTATGTACTCTGTTTTATACTGTCCAGCAATAGTATTACCAGTTGCTTTACCAAGTATACTATGTACATACAGAACTCATTGAAGAGATCTTTGATCATTAAGTGATGGTTGTACAGATAATGTTGTTTATTTTTAGAATTAAGTATTTACAATGCCAGATCACAAATATCTATTTCTAACAAGATTCGAGGAAATCTTGAATTCATTTAAATAAACTTCCCTCTATATACCAGATGTTTGATTTGATTCAAATTTGGGGGAAGGGGCAGAGTTTTAAGTGCAGAATGTCTTCCATCAAGCCTGTCAGTCTGAACTCTCTCTGTGGTGCCACTGGAAAGAGACAAGACATAATATTTTGAGAAGTACCATGTTGAGTAGAAACGTTGACTCTATTTTATATGAGAGCTAGGCTGAAGTAAAGAAATATAAACATGGCATTTTTGCTGTTGGAGATAAGAGTCTAATCTGGAAAAGGCAGTAGTCTAGGAAGAGAAAACATGGTGGTTGGATGTGTAACTGCTGCATATCAATTCATCCATTTCTTTCTACAGTGCTGAAAAGGAATAGCGATGTCAGTTATACTGTTGCATAAAACCTGGGCTTTTAATTTGAATAGGGGATATGTCCAGAAATGTTTTGAATGATAATGATTAAAGCTACTACCACAAAACCTCGTATCCATTTTCATAGGTAAGTATTTTGAACATGGAAAGGAGAAAAAGCTCTTCAGAATAAAAAGTATGGTTTGCTTATCTTTATTTTTTTAAAAAAAAACTTCAAGTCCAAAATGCTTTCTAGGAGTGTGCTTATTGTTCAGGATTTATTTAGAAGCACATCTCTGGGCAATAGTGTAAGAAGTTTTGAAAATCACATATGCAATGCACATATAGAAAATACATCCGAAGACTTCACAAGTCAAAGTACTAATCTGCTCACACGTGCACACGCGCACAAACACACACACATGTCTGAGTATATCTTATCTATCTATCTATCTATCTATCTATCTATCTATCTATCTATCTATCTATCTATCTATCTATCTATTAAAAGCTTATGTGAGTTATAGATAAGCTAAAAGCCAAAATTTTGATGTTTTCAAAGAGGTATATCTTACAGGGGCACAATGTATACCTCTGACCTTTAGTCATAGTGTTCCAGCATTGCTTATAATGAGGACTACCAATGAAAGTTCTATGCTGTGCTTCACTGCACTTTCTATATGAGGGCCAGCAGTAAGATAAATGAAAGACTGGTTCACTGGAGTACTTGTGGTTTGGGGGCTATTGATTTTTGGTCCACTCTCTTTAAAAGTGAGATCTAAAAAGTTGACAGAGGGTCATTAATTTCATCATATACTTGTCGTCTCATCCATAACCAATCCAAGAACTGAGTGTGCTTGTCACTCTCTGTTTGCACTTTATTTGTTTAGCTTTCCTTTTTCTTTTTCTTGATGGTTCCACTTCCTCTTTTCTCCTTTTCTTTTTTCTTTCTTTTTGTCTACTATTTTGTTTTCTTTCCCTTCATTTTTTCCCTTTCCTTTAAAACAGCGGCCTAAACACTTCTGCAATAATTAAATCAATATGACACCAGTGCATGATTGATGTTCCGTGATAATGTCTACATTAGGTAAAGGAAAGAAGAAACCTCTGTCAGGTGCATTCCATTTGGAGAAAGGAGATAAATGGTTCTCATAAAACCTATCAATTCTAATTATCAAATCAGTTGTTTGGATTGAACAAAACTCCATCAAAAGGAGTTTTATATTTTCTCTTCGTGATATTTGTTTCTATTCAAATCCACCATTCACAAGCATACAAACTCCAAAATGCCAGGTTGCACTAGAACATAATTTAATATCTAGCTCCATGTATTTTGAATAAATTTTTGATCCAGTTTAAATTACAAATTTCTGCTTTAACCGTTTTAAACTGTTTGTTCGCTGAGTAAAGAGTTTCCAGAAATTGGCTGTGACCACAATATTGTTTACAGGAGATGGTAACAGAGTTAAGATATTTATTCTCAGACAATCTCTTGGTGTTACAGATAAGATTTTTAATGCTTGAAGACAGCTACATAGAAAATCAACCAAAATTACTACTACTCCTACCCCATCTCTTTCTGTATATAGTAAAATCACAGTTTATTAGATCTTAATACAATAGTTGTCATATACAATGGACTAAATTTCTGTTGCCATTTATATCATTTGTGTAGTAATGGCAAATGACGTTACCACAGAAATGTTGTAAACTACTTCAGTAATGTGTTTTTGAATTTAATGAACATTTATGAATAAAAATTTCACTGAATATAAGCAATAATTAATATTTCAGTTAATAAAATATGTAGTACATACCGATAATTTTTTAAAAAATGTCCTGAACAACTTAACAGAGAACTTTACTTATTTCTAAGTATAGCTGTCCAGAATCAGGCTGCATATCATACAGGACTTTATGTTTACACATATTCTATCTTGTTTAAATACATTTGCTTTGGAAATATCTGCCTCAAGATATAATTGATATGTTGTTTTGTCCACAACCCAGAAAGTCAAAGAAAAATTGTGATTATATACTAAAGACAGTGAAAAGAAAATCTGGTATTAAAAATATCACAGCAGAACAGTAAATCTCCAGTTTATACGTAGAGAAATACATTTTCTACTTTAAAGTGTATTTTTATGTACCTTTGAGTGTCCAACTACCTGAACTATCAAGGGACCTCTACATGATTTAGAAGTTAATCCTTCAAATAGCTAACAACTGAACACTTTGGCTGTTTTGTGGTTTCCTACTGTTGGTTAATTTCATTTTTTGTTTCATGTGTTTAGCAATCCAGCATTCATTGTTCAAGACCCTGAGTCTCAAGCTGTTAATTCAAGTAAAGTTGGTTGGGCATTTTCACACCATTTCCGTTGGCCTTCAAGTAGATAAAGCAACAATGGAAAAAGGAAATATGGATGCAGTTGAAGCCAGCTTAACACAGTTGGGGATAAAAAATTTAAAATCCTAATTCTATAATTTTATAACATTTAAGTGGTTGAGTTGTTTTTCCAGTCACTTAATATACCATTCTGTAATATTGTGTTCTGATATCTTACGTGTTAACAGGTTAATAGTTTATTACTGGAATATATGAAAAAAATAGCATGAAGTCAACTTCATGGGGTCCCGCTTGTACAAATATTCCATATTGTCCTAAAACTGATCTTACCAAGACAGGTACACAGATTCTATTCTTTTCATGCACCACAGAAATATGGAGAAGGATATCTATATATTGGCTTCAACTACATGCCAGGATTCCTTGAGGAAATGGCCAAAACCATGCTGTGTGAATGGCAATCCATTTCCCACTTAAATGTCTTCTAAATTCATCTTTGTAGGGTCAATCCAGGACATTGTGGTAAATTTAAATAGGATCCAAACTATATGAAAGTCTTAAAATACTGTTGTTTCTCTTTTCCCATGTCCCACCAAGCATACCAGAGTTTAATGAAAATTTTTAAAAAATATTTTTTAAAAAACTAGACCAATCCTATCAATTACATTGTTTATTATTGTTTATCTCTACTTCTTACATGTTTCATTGTCAGAAGCACAAATTATCAGCAGGTCTTTCTGATTTGGAATAAAAGAGTAGTAGTACATACCTGTCACTAGATTAGGTAATAATTTTGTTAAATGTGACTTTATCTTAACCAACAGGGAACTAACTTGAGATTTTACAAAAACCCAATATTTATTTTTATATTCTTTATTGTGAAATATGTAATCTGCCTTTCTTCTTCTATAAAACCTTAAAGGCAGATTCAATTAATCTAAATTAAAATAAAATCAAGACAATTAAAGTCAGCTAAAAGTTAAAAGCTTGGGATGATGGAGTCAAAACATGTCTTCCCTTCTCTACGTAAGCAGAATAATTTGTTTTATTTCAGAGATGCTGTTTCTGGTGACAATAATGCTACAACTTTCTTTTGCTTTAAGTCAGGTTATACAATTGGTTTTGTTGAAGAATTTGATTATTATTTAATCATTTTTAACATTTACTAGCCAGGGCCAGAATTAATCAGAGCTGATCATGTCAGATATCTCCTTTAGCAATCTGGACAAGTAATAGTCCTACAAAGAAATAACTCAATGCTCTGATTAGTAATGCTGATTAGAAAAAAGGTTAAAGTTACGGCACAAGAATTCCAATGAATATTTTACTTTCAAATAAGGCACGTAGATATAGACAATTTCTAGCATCAAAACCCTTAATATTTCCATATTAAATATATATAAATATAAATATAAATATAAATATAAATATAAATATAAATATAAATATAATATAAATAATATATATATATATATATATATATATATATATATATATATATATATATATATATATATATATATATATATATATATCGAACACTATACAGAAGCCTGATGATGGCAGATGAGATTCTGCTGAAACGTTGCTACAACTTTAAAAGCACAACTATAATGACATGGGAAAATACCCAAACAAAGCTGAAGGGGGCTGGAAGCTTGCTGCTTTTGCAAAGATGGAACAGTGTGAATATTTTGGTAACTGCTGCTAGATCAGTGTGAAAAATAACTCTCTCAGACTCATTGAAGAAAGTGGATTTAGTTTGTCATCCTAACTAATTTAAGTTATATTGATTCCAGACTCTCTACTCTTGTCTGGGTGGGCAGAAAGGCAGGGTAGAAATTACTCTGATAAACCATAAATAAAACATAGCAACACCACCAAGGAGGAACTAGTGGAATACTGCACTTTCAACATTTTCCAAACCCATTTTTTTCTAAGCACTGACTATTAAATTTGCCTTGAATTTTATTTTATGAAAAAATCAGTGTCATTGTAAATTATGGAATTCCTCACTGTTCTATTTTGGTCAATTATTTATTGTCTTGCAAGTTTATTTTCTTTTTCAATTTATCTAGATTAAACAACCATGTATAATTTTAACACAAATCTGAAAAAATAATATAATCCTCAGAAAGCTTTGTCTTACTGGATCTCTTTAATTTTACTAAAGTTTCTTAAATATTATTAAATTATATAAGTCTCTAGATCAGATTGATTTGACAGTTGACAATTGGATCTTCAATTGCTCACCTAAAACATATGAAAAAAGTGACATGGCCCAGGATATGCTAGATGATACTTTTAAGGATAAGGTGCAGAAATTTAGATTACTCTTCTTTTTCAACCAAAGCTATTTAGTCTATTATTGCAGTCATAGATTAGCAGATCTCAAACAGGGCTTACAAAGATAGTTCCAAAGATGTGTTTTCAAAAGGCAACTGGACTTGATTTTTCCTTGAAGATGTTTCACTTCTCATCCAAGAAGCATCTTCAGTTTTTCAGAAGCTTCTGCAAAACAGAACTTCAGAACTGAAGAAGCTTCTTAGATGAGAAACAAAACATCTTCAAGGAAAAGCAAAGTCCAATTGCCTTTTGAATAAGCACCTTTGGGTCAATCATGACCTGGATGACTGAGAATCTCCATAGATGCTTATGAAGATATTTATCTGCTAATGATGAAGAAGAACATACTGTGTGCAGAAATCAAATTGATTAAACGAAAATCTCTACTCTCTGTACCATAGGCAACTAATTTAGATGATATTAGGGAGGCACACTGAGCTGTATGTGATATTGATAAGCAGATAAAAGTCCATAGTTTTAGGAAAAAGTCAGAAATTTCAATAAGATTTCAGGAATAAGTTTAGATTATGTGAGTTGCAAATTAAGGGCCACAACGGAAGTAGCAACTTCCTAAACACAATTGCTCAGCTTTTATAAAAATGATCAGTCTAAAATCAACCAACAAGAATTTTTCAGCTTTGAAAAATCATACACTTCTGGACAATTATATTTTCCTCCTTCCTCTGTCTGTGTGTGTGTGTGTGTGTTGTGTGTGTGTGTGTTTTGTGTGTGTGTGTGTGTGTGTGTGTGTGTGTGTGTGCCCAGAGAACCTTTCACCATTCTATACACAGAGCAGATTTACTCAGCTTGCTTCTCTGATTTCATCTTGTCCAAATACCTAGCATCTGGTTTTCAACTGTCAATGCCTAATTCTTCTCTGCCACCCCTTTCTGGTACAAATTTAATCCACTGATTTTGAGGCAGAGTCATTAACTTCAGTAGCATTGCAGCAGAGTAAGGATAGTTATAGACAAAGAGCAAGTGTATTGATATGCAGAGATGGTTTCCAAAGCCATCACGAGATTGTTTTTGTAATATAGTGATTAGCTGAATTCTTTGACACTTCACAGATGCACGAGAAGGGCCCCTTGCCTCAACTCAGATTTCACAGGCTAAGATATACTCAGCTACAATTTTCATCATATTCTTATAGTGGAAAGCAATATGTTCTTACTATTTTGTTCAGCATTGTTCCAATTAATACAGAATATAAAAATTATAGAATTTGGTCCAAGAAGCACAATGCTACAAAATCTCAAGTATCAAGCATGGTCTAATGTTTACTTAGGGCTTACAGTCTCAAAGATTATTAAAATTGCTTATTTGTTTGCTTATACCATCATGACACAATTCTGGGCAACTCACAGGGATCAAAATATAAAAGAAACAATAAAAAACAGCACCCCAAAAACCCAACAACTCCCAATTCTCTAAATGTAGAGAGTAAGTAAGATAACTTTGATTGACATATACAGAATCTGATGAGGGGAGGGGAGGGGAAAGGGCGGAGAGGAGGGGAAGGGGCGGAGAGGAGAGGAGAGGAGAGGAGAGGAGAGAAGAGAAGAGAAGAGAAGAGTTGAGTTGAGTTCTTTATTGGCCAAGTGTGATTGGACACACAAGGAATTTGTTCCTGGTGTATAAATCAGAAAATGAAGGGAAACTGAAGGGAAGGAGTTGGGGGCGAATTCTCATATTTACCTTTCTTCAATTAACGGATAAATTCAGCAATTATTTGGTGTGGTGATGGACAGGAGTTTTGAAAACTGCTGAAAGGGGTTTTGGGGATTGCCATGGATTACCTACATCTTCTAGGGAAAACTTTGTCTGGACTGAACACTATTTCATCAGCAGGGGAAAGCAACTGGGCAAAACAATGGTTTAAAATTAACTAAAATATTGGCCATTGTTTAAGAAACTAACATAAACATGTGATCTTTTCTCATTAGGCATTGTGAAAATTCAGTAAGCTTCATCATAGAAACCATGACATAAAATATACAAGCATAGGGAAAAAGGGAATTTCAGTATTATCAACATCATCTGGATGAGTTATCAGACAAGCATAGTTTTCTGGGGAAATGGATAGGAGGGTAGCTGTTACCATATGAAGCATGATGTCACATTTCATGCAGTTATGCTGATATTTTGACATCCTTGAGACAGCTACCAATGCTTATGAGCAGAAGGAGATAGAATTCTATTGTTCCACTTCTGTTTTTATTTATGTATTGTCCCATCCTTTATTTAGTTATGTATTATGTTTATTCCACCTCTCTGCTTATATAGGCTTTCGGGGTTTAAAAAAAACCCTTAAAAGGTCTAAAACACATAAAATCAATATATTTAAAACAACAAATATTACTGTTATTAAATCAGTTGACATTACATTATTAGTATATTCATGCCCTACGTATCATATAAGAAAGGCCATAAACTTACATTCCAAATGTGGAATATATACCTAGTGGGAATGACATCTTGTCTGTGACAATACTCTGGGTTGCACATATCTAAATTTGGTATTGTCCAAATCAGTTGATTAATATAGTGACCAGGACCTGTTTCACTGAGGCTGCTCTTTTTCTGACAATGAGAAGTGAAGCACTAAATTTACTGTAACATTAGACAAGATATTGTATTGTATTTTGTTGGGAAGGAAATTAATGTGAGTAAACACTGACCTATATTTTGCAAAGGATGGCAATCTAAATCTGAAAAGAATTTTGTTACAAGGCTCAGGGCTCATTATGCAAGATAAATCTGACAAGATCTACACACAATGTCTCAGAAACAAGTGCCAATGAGACAATGGGACTCCATGTTACCTAAGCATTAGATTAAGTCAAGATAAACAGATTTTTCTCCTTTAGAATGTCGAAAATACAAAGCATGATTCTCTATTCCCAACTGGACTTCTAACATTTTTTAAAAAATGAAAGGAGAGCCAAGCTGAAAGCAGCAGAGAAGAATTTTATTACTTCACATGTTTTATTTTATTTCTAGAGGAGGTGGGTCCCACCCATCAAGTAAGTAAGTAAGTAAGTAAGAAAGTAAGTGCAGTGCACTCCAACCTTTTTGGCTTAGTAGCCCAGCTGCATGGGGAAAGAGGGGACCTGGACTATATGAGCAGTGGGCCAATGCACCACACCTGAGCTCAGCCCTTGAATGAATGGTGGGCCGGTGCATATGCGTGCAAGTGCCCACTGACCCACTGTTCATACCAGTTGAGCTGCATGCTTACACACCTGCATTCCAGCCAGTCACTCATGCTGCCCTATTCCGAATAGGCCATGGCTCAGTAGTGGGCCACAGCCTCGGCGTGGAGAAACCTTGGATTAGAGTTTTTTTTTAAAAAAATCAATGGATCTAAACTCAAGCTTTCAGGGAAGAGTATGTCATGTAAAGAATTACAGGTTACCAGGGTTATCCAAAACCTATAAGAAGAAAAGGAAGAAAAAAGTGATGTTTTTCCTTTAATAATTAAGGGGATCCTTTTTAAATCCAGAGGAAAAAACAATAAATTATTTTATACTGTAATAAAGTAATAACCTACCACTATTTCTATTCCCTAAACTGGTTTTCTCCAGCTATACTCAGATAATTGACAGAAATCCAACACAGTATTGATTTCTATCAAACACATTGATAATTAATTATTACCAATTGAAATAGATTATTTATTAGCAGTTGAGTCCATGGTTGGCTGCAGGCAACCACAATGATGAAGAAATGATACTGTGTGTGAAGTGATCCCACAGCACCAACCCTATTGCATTCTCATGTCCTAATATCAGCTGTAAGTACATCAGTACTTCATAGACAGATGTTTTGCCACTAGCCCATTACCCTGCCTCAGCCCTAATTGAGTCGATTCAAATTTTTACAGGTTTAAGAGGCTAAGTATTGTTATTTTTACCTTGTTCCATTTCATTGTCAACATCCCATTGGCTTTCCTTCAGCATTCAGAACATTTCTGTCTTCTTAGGGAGATAAATATGTTTTCTTCCAGGAAGCCATTAATTTCAGAGTTTGAGAAATATGAAATAGACAAAGTGGGCAATTTTTCACACTTAGAACAATTTCCCTATTATATTATGACTATTTTTCTTGGCCTGCTAGAAGAGATTAATATGGTTGTTATTTTATCCACTAATTGGCTTTACAGATTGCTGTGGGAGGTAACATCTACTGAAGCCAAACAAGAGAAAACACTAACAAGGATGAGCTATTGCATATCAAGGAAGCTTGTTCATCACAGGGCAATAGAGAATTAGCAGAATTTGTTGGGGGAGGGAATTTAAACTGCAATATGCAGTGAATATATGACCATATTATATGGCTTTTGTCCTTCACAAGTAGCTCCATAAATGTTGCCAGATTGTCATGTGTAAAGAATTGCCAGGAAAAATAATATGGACTGAACTGCCTTTTTCAGACAGTCCTTGGTTATAGCCATCGTA
The DNA here is from genome assembly GCF_049901715.1 of Pseudonaja textilis. Lineage (NCBI taxonomy): Eukaryota > Metazoa > Chordata > Lepidosauria > Squamata > Elapidae > Pseudonaja > Pseudonaja textilis. The sequence goes on from NC_141993.1 coordinate 76,363,534, forward strand.
TAAGTCAAAGGTCTCCAAACTTGACAACTTTAAGATTTGTGGACTTCAACTCCCAGAATTCTCCAGGCAGCATAGAGAATTATGGGAGTTGAAGTCCACAAGTCTTAAAGTTGCCAAGTTGGGGACCCCTGCTATAAGTGATTATTTTCTGAAAGGCCCAATGTAGGAAAAGGAATGTCAGAATCTGGGGACAATGTGAAAAAAGGGGTGAACCTAGAATCCCTATATAGCCACAAACTTCCATTTGAATGCCATTTACCCCTACCTAACTCTAACCAGTTACTGATCATTAGTTGAGAAGATTCATGTGCATAGGCTTTTAGCAATAAATCAACTAAATGAACCTTCATGTGTGGACCTTGTCTGACATCCAATGACTATAGAGTTTTCTGAATGCAGGAGTCCAGAGGTTAGACATAAAGGCTTCAGAACCAAAAGCAATTCTCTGCTCACAATAATAGCCCTTTTCGGCAAATCAGTGGTGGCAACATTATTAAGCCAGGAGGGTCCAGGCAAATAGAGAACTTAAGGATTCAAAATTTCCAGCGCTAGAGAGCTGTTTCAAAAAACATCACTGGGAAAAAATGTTTCAGTCTTTTCTCCCCCACCTCCCCAAATCTCAGGCCAGCCAAGGATGCTTGTGGGACAATCCTACTTGGAAATCTGTTCAGACATCCATATGCACCAATGTATGCTTCTTCTTCAAGAACGGAAGTAGGATAAACATTTAGTTATT